>NC_135998.1:36855793-36860793 GCF_048128805.1 Centroberyx gerrardi
CAGAGCGAGAGACATAAAGAAAGACAGAGAGAGAGAGAGAGAGAGAGAGAGAGAGAGATAAAGAGAGAGATTTTCCGCAATATGGCAAAAACATTTTTATGCTTACTTGAAGTGAAAAACTTGCATTTATCGATACACAGGATATGATGTTAATATCCCTTGTGCCATAATCCAAGGTGAGGCCCAGCTCAGAGTCTAACAGAATGACACACACACACACACACACACACACACACACACACACACACACACACACACAGTCTTACTTAAGTCACTTTTGGGGTATTTACATAGACTTACATTCATTTCCTGGAGACTAACCCTAACCTTAACCACTGACCCAAAAATCAGCACACACACACACACACACACACACACACACACACCCCCCCTCTTTGCCCACACTCAGCAGTCCACTACACTACTGCCTCCTTGTTACCGACAACACGACTTCACATCACACACTACCATCAACATCCCTTTCTACTCAGAACATGAAGTTCCACACTACATCTGAACCCCCAAGTCACTCACACTGTGATGATGTGTTTACATCCTGCACCGCCCAGAGAGAGAGGACACACACCGACTCAGCATGTCCACTCTGTATCTGCTGAGTCTGATGAAGAAACGATGTGATGAAGAGCGATGGAGATGTGCAAATAGATGCTTCACCTGGTAGAAAGTAAGCTTTTTGAATTTTCTCAAAGTGGAAACATATGGTCGTATTTTGGGAAAAAACAAAACGCACATATGTTTCACTTAAAAATCAAAATAAACCTTTCACACTTTGTGTTGTAGTCTGCTCTGCTTGTCCCGGCTCCTCTTCCTCATCAGAGCAGAGTCTCAGCTTTGTGATCTTCATGTTTCCTTCACAATAAAAGCCCTGAGCTTCCTGTTCCAACAGACAGAGAGGCCAGCCTCGCTTCAGAAGAAGAGACGATGTCGAAAGCTCCTTCTTTCATTCTGTCTTTCTTTCTGTTTCTTTCCTTCTTTCTTTTTAATGTCTGTCCTTTTCTTTCTTTCTTTCTCTCTCTCTTTTCCTTCATGGTTTCCTTCTTATTGATTTCCCTTCAGCAGTTCCCTCTCTCTCTCTCTCTCTCTCTCTCTATGTCTCTCTTCCATTCTCTCTCTCTTCTCTCAGCCTCTCTCCACAGTAAATCACTATCTTGACAACTCTATCTTCACTCACTCCCACCCGTCACAGTCCACCTTTCACACACACACACACACACACACACACACACACACACACACTTAATTAGCTTGTCTCCTGTGTGTCCTTGTGGTCAGTGTCCTGGCTGGTTGATGCTATCTGTCTCTGTCTCTCTGCCCTGTCGTTTTGTCCTCCATCTCTCTCTTATCTTCTCTTACTTTACATCTTCTTTCACCTGTAATGTTGCAGATCTACAAATGTAATATAAAAATGCTCCCCCCCAAAAAAAAATAGATTTATCGTTGTGAGAATCCAGTTTCTGAAGCTTGTTGATGCGTTTCTTTGTTGTATAAAAGCGTATTTCATTAAGCCGAAGGTTAATCTGTATTCCTGAACACAAACCAGGCAGACTCAATGGATTTCTTCAGGTTTAATTCACATAAACTAGAAGAAAATTTCACTTCTCATCATAGAAATCCAATGTTTTGAAGCTGGTCGATGCCTTTCTTTCTCTCATGAAAGCAGTTATTTTCTGTGTGTATTTGCACATGAAGACAAAACCCAACCAGGATGATTTATTCAGCGCAAAGTGCCATAAACTAGGAAAAAAAAAATTTAAATTCTCATAAAAATTCAACATTTTGAAGCTGCTTGGTCCCTACATGGAAACTCATTTCATTATGGGATGCAGCGTATTATCGTCTGCCGGCCTGGTGGAGCTGCAGCTGGTCTCCTCAGCAGATCCAGGACCAGCAGAACCAGGACCAGCAGATCCAGGACCAGCAGAACCAGGACCAGCAGAACCAGGACCAGCAGAACCAGGACCAGCAGAACCAGCAGAGTTCTCATCACAGGAGTCAGACTCTCTGGAGCGAGTTTATTTTCTGCATCCAAACTCAATCAGAGTTCAGTGAACTTCCTCCGCAAACAGGAAGAGGAATCCGGTCTGCCGCTCCTCGGCCTGCTGATGCAGATCCATCAAGCAGAAGGTCTGGAAACACAAACCAGCCAGACTCACTGGATCTGGATCTGGATCTGGATCTGGATCTGGATCTGGATCTGGATCTGGATCTCCTCTGAACAAACTACAAGCTACAACACTTCAGCTCGCTCTGACACATCTGAAGCCTCTTGATGCCGTTCCTTCTTATATGAAAAGCACTTTGATTATGGGATAAGACTGATTTAGAGAGAGAGGGAGAGAGAGAGAGAGAGAGAGAGAGGGGGGGGGGAGAGAGAGAGAGATACAGACGTAGAGACAGGTAAAGAGAGAGATAGAGAGAGAGAGAGAGAGAGAGATACAGACGTAGAGACAGGTAAAGAGAGAGATAGAGAGAGAGAGAGAGAGAGAGAGATACAGACGTAGAGACAGGTAAAGAGAGAGATAGAGAGAGAGAGAGAGAGAGAGAGATACAGACGTAGAGACAGGTAAAGAGAGAGATAGAGAGAGAGAGAGACAGACAGAGAGAGACAGACGTAGAAACAGGTAAAGAGAGAGAGAAGTAGAGAGAGAGATGTAGAGACAGGTAAAGAGAGAGATAGAGAGAGAGAGAGAGAGAGAGAGAGAGAGAAAGATGGAAATTCGTAGAGAGACAGACAGAGAGAGAGAGACAGACGTAGAAACAGGTAAAGAGAGAGAGAAGTAGAGAGAGAGATGTAGAGACAGGTAAAGAGAGAGATAGAGAGAGAGAGAGAGAAAGATGGAAATTAGTAGAGAGAGAGAGAGAGAGAGAGAGAGAGAGAGAGATGTAGAGAGATACAGAGCTAGCCAGGAGTGTAATTGATCAGATGTGAGTTGGTGACAGTGAGGTGGAGCACAGCCAAGCTAGTGCTGCTCAGAACACACACACACACACACACACACACACACTGGCTGACACCATGGGTTGTGTTTGAAGCAAAGCAGACTGCATTAAGACTCTGGGCAGCATCCAAAGACCTGCTAGAGAGAGAGGGAGAGTGTGTGTGTGTGTGTGTGTGTGTGTGTGTGTGTGTGTGTGTGTGTGTGTGTGTTTAAAGTCCCTGCCAACTGCTGCTTGCCAGTAGAGAATCATCTTTACTGAAAGGAGAAAAGAGGAAGGGAAACTGTGAGAGAAGCGACCGGCCGACCGGACGGCGCTCTGCAGCTCTGCTCATGTGACAGCTGGCACGTCAAAATGTTAAAATGTAAAGAAATGTTTCTTTAAATAAGTAAAACAAGTAACAATTGATTCAAAAAAGTAATAAAATGTCCCTTTTAATAGGTTAAAAATATGATAATTGGTCAAAATGTAATTAAATGTCCTTCTAGAATCTAATAACAAAATCTGTTAGCTGCTGGTAAATGGAATAATGGTGATGGTTTAATAATATTCACTAATATGCAATAACTCAGTTTATGACATTCTTCCAATCGATCAAGCTTTATTTATTTACCAAGATGAAGGTGATGAAGACGATAAAATGTAGAAAACTACAACGAGTACGAGAAAAACTCCAGTAGTAGCTAAAACAGGCGGAGCAGGTTTGTCTTTGTATCGACGACCATAGAAAATACTTTTCTACTGCAAATGTTTAGTGAACTAATCTCCTACAGCAGGTCCCAGTTTTTCTGTTTATTGTTTGATTAATGTAGCGGCTTCAACAATTTAAGATTTTAACAAAAATATTCTTCAACTGACTTTCAAAATAACAAAACTTAATCACTAATTCAGCGGTATACTTTCTATTATGTTGCGCTCCCCCGTCTCACCAGGTGTCATTAAACCACTTAATTAAATAAACATTAAACCACTTAATTAAATAAACATTAAACCACTTAATTAAATAAACATTAAACCACTTAATTAAATAAACAACATACATGCAGTAGCAGGGCTTAACCATACCATATTTACCATAGCATGTTTGTATACCGCTTCATATAAATCATTTTACTTTCATTATTTTCATACGTTTAACTCCCTTTTTCCCAAGTTTTAACCATAGCTCATTATGGCTCCAACAATTAATGATACCTAATTAGCGCTTGTTAGATCACTCTGTCATAACAGTCAGTACAAAAGCTGTGGAAAATACACTCCGCCTGTTCAAGACCGCTACATCAACGCCATGAGAGCCTCTGGCCCCGCCCACATCCAGCCACAACAGACAGACAGACATCAACAGACAGACAGACATCAACAGACATCCAGCCACAACAGACAGACAGACATCAACAGACAGACAGACATCAACAGACAGTTTGGCTGGTCTGTAGTTTACTTGAAGTCAAGACACGACAGCAGCTTCACAGATTCAAGCCTGCTGCTGATAATCAATAACATCCATCAGCTGCTCCACTTCTGCATGGCGGATGAACTGTTGCACTTTCGCAATATTTCTAATCTGATTTCTCAGTTTTGTTTTTGTTCAGCTGAAATAACTTCTGATGTGAAGTAATGCTCAACATCACTAGATAACACACAGACACACAGCAGCGACTCGTCTGCAGAGCTGAGCAGATCCAGAAGGTTTAAAGGTAAAGTAAAAGCAGAGTGAGTGGGATCCTGCAGCGGAGCCCTGAGGGACGCCATGCTGCATCACGCCGGTGGGCGGAGTCAAGTCACACACCGGGGAGTTTATCACGTTTAAAGGGACGTTTTATTCGTTTGTCAAGTTATTTCATTACTTGTTGTTCTGTTCTGTGCTCTGTGTGTTTCTCCAGGCCGGTCTGGATGGAAACAACAGGAAGGTGAAACTTTAACCTCCTCCCTCCATCACTCCTTCCACAGCACTGATCAATACACTAATCAATTTGTTTAAGTGATTTCAGCCCAGGACATTCATTGTTTTATTTATTTACATTTTAGTCATTTAGGAACTT
>NC_135998.1:36865793-36868293 GCF_048128805.1 Centroberyx gerrardi
TCAAAATGTCTCCAACACTAAACTCTCTACATTCATTATACAACAGTTAGTTCCAGTCAAGTAATTTGATTGGACAAGAGGCCTTCCAGAGTGCTGATACAGTATAACAGCACTGGGCCTTTTTACTGCTCGTATCACTCCGCTTCACAGCTGTTCTAATGTAACCTGATGAGGCTGATCACACAGTGTGTCTGTGTGGAGAAACAGCCTGCTGTCCTACAGCCCCGCCCCCAGCCTGCTGACCTACAGCCCCGCCCCCAGCCTGCTGACCTACAGCCCCGCCCCCAGCCTGCTGTCCTACAGCCCCGCCCCCAGCCTGCTGTCCTACAGCCCCGCCCCCAGCCTGCTGACCTACAGCCCCGCCCCCAGCCTGCTGTCCTACAGCCCCGCCCCCAGCCTGCTGACATACAGCCCCGCCCCCAGCCTGCTGACATACAGCCCCGCCCCCAGCCTGCTGACCTATAGCCCCGCCCCCAGCCTGCTGACATACAGCCCCGCCCCGTAAAGTGATTCTGATTTATTTTGACTGAAATTGAAAATACACGTGACATATCTTATTTATCATGAAAAATAATAATGAAAAATGTCTTTTACACCTTGTTTGCTAAGTGTCTGTCATATTATGCAACAATTTAATTAAAATTAAAATTAATTTAATTTAAAAAAAAAAAATCTATTTTTAAATCAAAACCACTGGAAAACTCCTCACAGTGCCTCCTACCTCCTCACAGTGCCTCCTACCTCCTAACAGTGCCTCCTACCTCCTCACAGTGCCTCCTACCTCCTCACAGTGCCTCCTGCCTCCTCACAGTGCCTCCTGCCTCCTCACAGTGCCTCCTACCTCCTAACAGTGCCTCCTGCCTCCTAACAGTGCCTCCTACCTCCTCACAGTGCCTCCTGCCTCCTCACAGTGCCTCCTCACAGTGCCTCCTGCCTCCTCACAGTGCCTCCTCACAGTGCCTCCTGCCTCCTCACAGTGCCTCCTGCCTCCTCACAGTGCCTCCTCACAGTGCCTCCTGCCTCCTCACAGTGCCTCCTGTCTCCTCACAGTGCCTCCTCACAGTGCCTCCTGCCTCCTCACAGTGCCTCCTCACAGTGCCTCCTGCCTCCTCACAGTGCCTCCTCACAGTGCCTCCTGCCTCCTCACAGTGCCTCCTACCTCCTCACAGTGCCTCCTGCCTCCTCACAGTGCCTCCTCACAGTGCCTCCTGCCTCCTCACAGTGCCTCCTACCTCCTCACAGTGCCTCCTGCCTCCTCACAGTGCCTCCTCACAGTGCCTCCTGCCTCCTCACAGTGCCTCCTGCCTCCTCACAGTGCCTCCTACCTCCTCACAGTGCCTCCTCACAGTGCCTCCTGCCTCCTCACAGTGCCTCCTCACAGTGCCTCCTGCCTCCTCACAGTGCCTCCTGCCTCCTCACAGTGCCTCCTGTCTCCTCACAGTGCCTCCTCACAGTGCCTCCTGCCTCCTCACAGTGCCTCCTCACAGTGCCTCCTGCCTCCTCACAGTGCCTCCTCACAGTGCCTCCTGCCTCCTCACAGTGCCTCCTACCTCCTCACAGTGCCTCCTGCCTCCTCACAGTGCCTCCTCACAGTGCCTCCTGCCTCCTCACAGTGCCTCCTACCTCCTCACAGTGCCTCCTGCCTCCTCACAGTGCCTCCTCACAGTGCCTCCTGCCTCCTCACAGTGCCTCCTGCCTCCTCACAGTGCCTCCTACCTCCTCACAGTGCCTCCTCACAGTGCCTCCTACCTCCTCACAGTGCCTCCTGCCTCCTAACAGTGCCTCCTACCTCCTCACAGTGCCTCCTACCTCCTCACAGTGCCTCCTACCTCCTCACAGTGCCTCCTCACAGTGCCTCCTACCTCCTCACAGTGCCTCCTACCTCCTCACAGTGCCTCCTGCCTCCTCACAGTGCCTCCTCACAGTGCCTCCTGCCTCCTCACAGTGCCTCCTGTCTCCTCACAGTGCCTCCTACCTCCTCACAGTGCCTCCTGCCTCCTCACAGTGCCTCCTCACAGTGCCTCCTGTCTCCTCACAGTGCCTCCTCACAGTGCCTCCTGCCTCCTCACAGTGCCTCCTGCCTCCTCACAGTGCCTCCTCACAGTGCCTCCTGCCTCCTCACAGTGCCTCCTCACAGTGCCTCCTGCCTCCTCACAGTGCCTCCTGCCTCCTCACAGTGCCTCCTCACAGTGCCTCCTACCTCCTCACAGTGCCTCCTACCTCCTCACAGTGCCTCCTCACAGTGCCTCTTACCTCCTCACAGTGCCTCCTACCTCCTCACAGTGCCTCCTGACTCCTCACAGTGCCTCCTGCCTCCTCACAGCTGATGTGTGATTCTGTTCCTCAGGTTTCCACCAAACCAAGCAGGAAGCAGAATTGGCTCCACATTGTTGAGAACATGTTTCTCAGCTGGAAGTCATTCAGAGGCGAGAGGTCAGTCTGCCAGACCCAGACCCAGACCCAGACCCAGACCCCAGACCCAGACCCAGACCCAGACCCC
>NC_135998.1:36883293-36898293 GCF_048128805.1 Centroberyx gerrardi
GGCTGATTCTACTGTTTACTGAGGCTGATTCTACTGTTTACTCTACTGAGGCTGATTCTACTGTTTACTGAGGCTGATTCTACTGTTTATTCTACTGAGGCTGATTCTACTGTTTACTCTACTGAGGCTGATTCTACTGTTTACTCTACTGAGGCTGATTCTACTGTTTACTGAGGCTGATTCTACTGTTTACTGAGGCTGATTCTACTGTTTACTCTACTGAGGCTGATTCTACTGTTTACTGAGGCTGATTCTACTGTTTACTGAGGCTGATTCTACTGTTTACTGAGGCTGATTCTACTGTTTACTCTACTGAGGCTGATTCTACTGTTTATTCTACTGAGGCTGTTTCTACTGTTTACTGAGGCTGATTCTACTGTTTACTGAGGCTGATTCTACTGTTTACTGAGGCTGATTCTACTGTTTACTCTACTGAGGCTGATTCTACTGTTTACTGAGGCTGATTCTACTGTTTACTCTACTGAGGCTGTTTCTACTGTTTACTGAGGCTGATTCTACTGTTTACTCTACTGAGGCTGATTCTACTGTTTACTCCACTGAGGCTGATTCTACTGTTTACTGAGGCTGATTCTACTGTTTACTGAGGCTGATTCTACTGTTTACTCTACTGAGGCTGATTCTACTGTTTACTGAGGCTGATTCTACTGTTTATTCTACTGAGGCTGATTCTACTGTTTACTCTACTGAGGCTGATTCTACTGTTTACTCTACTGAGGCTGATTCTACTGTTTACTGAGGCTGATTCTACTGTTTACTGAGGCTGATTCTACTGTTTACTCTACTGAGGCTGATTCTACTGTTTACTGAGGCTGATTCTACTGTTTACTGAGGCTGATTCTACTGTTTACTGAGGCTGATTCTACTGTTTACTCTACTGAGGCTGATTCTACTGTTTATTCTACTGAGGCTGTTTCTACTGTTTACTGAGGCTGATTCTACTGTTTACTGAGGCTGATTCTACTGTTTACTGAGGCTGATTCTACTGTTTACTCTACTGAGGCTGATTCTACTGTTTACTGAGGCTGATTCTACTGTTTACTCTACTGAGGCTGTTTCTACTGTTTACTGAGGCTGATTCTACTGTTTACTCTACTGAGGCTGATTCTACTGTTTACTCTACTGAGGCTGATTCTACTGTTTACTGAGGCTGATTCTACTGTTTACTCTACTGAGGCTGATTCTACTCTTTACTGAGGCTGATTCTACTGTTTACTCTACTGAGGCTGATTCTACTGTTTACTGAGGCTGATTCTACTGTTTTCTCTACTGAGGCTGATTCTACTCTTTACTGAGGCTGATTCTACTGTTTTCTCTACTGAGGCTGATTCTACTCTTTACTGAGGCTGATTCTACTGTTTACTCTACTGAGGCTGATTCTACTGTTTATTCTACTGAGGCTGATTCTACTGTTTACTGAGGCTGATTCTACTGTTTGCTCTACTGAGGCTGTTTCTACTGTTTACTGAGGCTGATTCTACTGTTTACTCTACTGAGGCTGTTTCTACTGTTTACTGAGGCTGATTCTACTGTTTACTCTACTGAGGCTGATTCTACTGTTTACTCTACTGAGGCTGTTTCTACTGTTTACTGAGGCTGATTCTACTGTTTATTCTACTGAGGCTGATTCTACTGTTTACTCTACTGAGGCTGATTCTACTGTTTACTGAGGCTGATTCTACTGTTTACTCTACTGAGGCTGATTCTACTCTTTACTGAGGCTGATTCTACTGTTTTCTCTACTGAGGCTGATTCTACTCTTTACTGAGGCTGATTCTACTCTTTACTGAGGCTGATTCTACTGTTTACTCTACTGAGGCTGATTCTACTCTTTACTGAGGCTGATTCTACTGTTTTCTCTACTGAGGCTGATTCTACTCTTTACTGAGGCTGATTCTACTGTTTAATCCACTGAGGCTGATTCTACTGTTTACTCTACTGAGGCTGATTCTACTCTTTACTGAGGCTGATTCTACTGTTTTCTCTACTGAGGCTGATTCTACTGTTTACTGAGGCTGATTCTACTCTTTACTCTACTGAGGCTGATTCTACTGTTTACTGAGGCTGATTCTACTGTTTACTGAGGCTGATTCTACTGTTTACTGAGGCTGATTCTACTGTTTACTCCACTGAGGCTGATTCTACTGTTTACTGAGGCTGATTCTACTGTTTACTCTATTGAGGCTGATTCTACTGTTTACTGTCAGTCTCTGGATCAGACCGGCAGCTAAACAGTTAACACATAAAATGTTAAAATATTTCCTGTTTTTATTTATAACATCAATATTCTAAATTCTTAAACAGTGTCTCTAAGGTTTTACAACACATCACACTGCAGTGATCCATGTTCCTGAGCCGGGGGGATCACACACACACACACACACACACACACACACACACACATTCAAGCACATGCAAACACACAGGTACAGACACGTGAAGATGTTCACACAAATCTGCATATAAAGTACGCTGCCTGAGAACAAAAACAATACAATGACACACACACACACACACACACACATACACACATTCAGAGATCATCCTTAACAAGAGCAGAAAAACAAATAACATGACAAGGACACAGCAAGGGAGAGGAGAGGTAAACAGACATGAAAACGCACACACACACACACACACACACGTAAACGCTCATGTACACACACGTTTTCCTTTGTAATGTCGGTGTGTTGTGGCTGCTGCTGCTTCGTGTCGAGGTTCAAAACAGTTTCGTCTGCAGACAGTCAGCTGTCATGGAGGAACGCTCTGTCTGTCAGACAGACTTCAGTAACTGTGGTTATAAACAGAAACCTGGTTCCACTATGGCACCGGTTCCCATGGCCTTCACTCTTCCTCCAGGTCTCGGGTCTAGTCCACACTGATCCAGGTAAATTTGAAAATGCTGTTTTCGTGTCGAAGGTTTTCTGTCCACTCTAACGTTTTCAGTAGCGTTTTCTAAAGTCTTCTGTCCAAACTGGACCGCCTGAAACGCATCATGTCCTCCCAGGTCCTGCGGGACACCAGGTCCTGCGGGACACCAGGTCCTGCGGGGCACCAGGTCCTGCGGGGCACCAGGTCCTGCGGGACATCAGGTCCTGCGGGACACCTGGGCCGGACGCTTTACACCATCTCCACCAAGCAGCAGCTTTCTTCCACCGCCATTTTTAACAGGTTGTTGTGTAAAGAACGATCGCTAAAAAATGCCTAAATCAAAAATGAAAAAGTGTCACAGTAGAGTTCGGGGCGGCTCTCCAGACACAACCAGCCGATACAGATTCAGCCTGGATGGATCACATGACAATCAAGTCAGCATTTTCGGAGCTCAGTTTTCGGTGGTCGAAAACGCCGTCTTAGTGTGGACGGAAGGCCAAAACGGAGAAATAAAGATGCGTCTTCAGATTTGTCCGGGTTTCTGTGGAGGTCTGAGTATCATGTAGAAAGTTCCAGTAAAGTTCTAATAAAGCTTTCAGGAGCTAAAGCGAATGCTAGCTCACTGATGATGTCGCCTCCACACTGCTGCATGTACAGGTCAGCCCTTCAGAATAAAAGTCCCTCAGCAGAGAAGGAGTGCGCGGGCGATCCATTCTCATGCCCGACTCATCCTATGTTGACTCTTTGTCAAATCCCTTGGCGTCGCTATAACAACGGTAGATAGACTGTACGGGACGCCATTTTCTGCCTTTTAAATTTCTTAGTGTGGCTGTGGAGCAATTTCAAGGCCAAATGTAAAAAAGAGTTCAGAGTTTTAACAAGTCAAACGACTTTGGGGAAAAAGATCCTCCACTCTCATCCATGAATGCTACAGACTGGAACAGATAAATAAAAATATAAAAACAGGAACTGACAACATCTATATCCACAGCTCTGATCCATGGCTGTTATTAGACTTAGATTTCTGATCCAAACAGAATGGATTTGTACAACTGATCTGAAGATATTTAACCTTTTGATGAGGAGTAGAAAATATTATTTCAATTTGATAAGTTTGACTTTCTCTGACAAAACACCAGACTCCTCATCAGGCAGCTCTCTCTTAGAGATGTAACTGAAGGAGTGACGTGTTCCTCGTGCTCCACTTGTCATTTGCAATTTTGTGTTTTTCTTCAGATGTGAAAATCCCTGCAGGGCTTCTGAGTCTCCAGCTCAGTTTGTGCTTCTTCTTCTTCTTCTCTCTTTTTCCACAGTTTTTGTAGTTCGTAGCTACAGATGACCTGAACCTGAGCTGAGTGAAACTTCTCAGATGGCGTCGCTGCTCAGGTTGACTTCCTGTCCTCCGTGCGATAACATGACAAAACATCACTGTCACCTCGTTAATCAGCGGCCGCCGCTCTCCTCTGACGGAGGAAGGATGAGTTATTTCAGCATGAATACCCAAACCTTCAGACTGACAGCAGCCCCGACCGTTTCTGACATGAATCACCGTTTTGTTTCCTGACAGCGCTCACTTCCTGTCGGCGACGCCGTTCGGATAGCGCTCCTCCTCGGACGGCGGCGTCAGAGCGGAAGCGCCTCGGGACGCCGTGGGTGGGAGAGAGGAACCAAACAAACACACAAAGTCACTAACTGGGGCAGTCAGGCATGTGATAAAAATACATGAAAACGCTGCGTTAGCGCTGCGGCCCTCGGCGGTTTGCAGATTCGCTTCCTGGCGGCGAGCGGCCTGTCATGCGGCTCGGCGTGCGGCCCTTTGTTCGGCTCGGTGCGCGTCACGCTGCTGACGCCGAGCGGCGCTCCGACCCCCGCTCACGTTTCAACCTCTGACTGAGGATCTCAGAGAGAAAAACAAAAACAAAACGGAGGATTATGGATCCGCTGGATGAGTCAGACGCTGAGTACCGGAGGGACGGGTCTGTGCTTCATGCGACCTGACGGTGGGAAGCCTGGCTGCATGTTTTGGCCCGGAGGAAGAAGAAGAAGACGAAGAAGAAGAAGAAGAAGAAGAAGAAGAAGAAGAAGAAGAAGAAGAAGAAGAGCAGGCTGACGGCATGCCGTCTCGTCAGCTGTCATCTCCTGTTCTGCTGCTTTAAAAGAAGAGAAACATCCAGAGGTGCAGCACAGATCAGAAGGATTCAAGTCTAATTTCTTCAGTGTTTCCTGCCTGTTTGTTTATAATTTCTCCGTCTGTTGCTCTCATTACTCGTCTTGTCAGTTGTCATTTCATCTTCTGCTGCTTCACAAAAATAAATCTCGCAAATAAATTGCAACAGAGATCAAAAGGAACAAAATGTAATTCTTATGAACAGTCAGGATTTGCAGCTTTGATCTTTTCAGTATTAGTTATATGCGAACACTTGGCTTCATATCTGGAGTCAAAAATAGATTTTGCAAGATTGCAGGAGATCAAAGTACGTTTTTTTGCAAATTGCTTCCAGTTCTGCTGATTAAAAAAAGGATTTATTCATCTGAACTGCAGTTTGTATATGAAGAGGTGAGACAATAAAGATTTTACAGAATGAAACTAAACTGATACCAAACCTGAATGACTGACAGCTCAGCAGTAAACTATGATGGGACTTTTTAAACCAAATGATGGGACTTTTTAAACCAAATGATGGGACTTTTTAAACCAAATGATGGGACTTTTTAAACCAAATGATGGGACTTTTTAAACCAAATGATGGGACTTTTTTTAAACCATATGACAGGACTTTTTAGACCACATGATGGGACTTTTTTTAAACCATATGACAGGACTTTTTAGACCACATGATGGGACTTTTTAAACTAAATGATGGGACTTTTTAAACTAAATGATGGGACTTTTTAAACCAAATGATGGGACTTTTTAAACCAAATGATGGGACTTTTTAAACCAAATGATGGGACTTTTTTTAAACCATATGACAGGACTTTTTAGACCACATGATGGGACTTTTTAAACTAAATGATGGGACTTTATAAACTAAATGATGGGACTTTTTAAACTAAATGATGGAACTTTATAAACCAAATGATGGGACTTTTTACACCAAATGATGGGACTTTTTAAACAAAATGATGGGACTTTTTAGACCACATGATGGGACTTTTTTTTAAACTAAATGATGGGACTCTTTAAACCAAATGATGCTACCTTATTAACTAAATGATGGGACTTTTTTTTAAACCAAATGACAGGACTTTTTAGACCACATCATGGGACTTTTTTTTAAACTAAATGATGTGACTCTTTAAACCAAATGATGGGACTTTATAAACTAAATGATGGGACTTTTTTAAAACCTAATGATGGGACTTTATAAACTAAATGATGGGACTTTATAAACTAAATGATGGGACTTTTTTAAAACCTAATGATGGGACTTTTTAGTTCTTGGTCGACTAAATAAAAACAATTTTAGAGATTGGGTCCAACAGATTTGAGAAGTATTGAATGGTGAATGTCATAAACATTATTTTTAATACACACAAAGCCCATTGGAAATGTTTATTCCAGTATTTTAATGAATAAAAATAAAATCTATTGACGCAGAGTGACGCTGCCATGTAGAAACAGACGGAACAGAAAAGACTCAGACTGCAGATCGACACAAATCTGCTCAAATTAATCTCTCTGGAGACAATATGTTACTGCTTAACTGTGTGTGTGTGTGTGTGTGTGTGTGTGTGTGTGTGTAACTACTTCAAATACAAAAGTGCTTTCAATCAAGAAAGAGATTAACAATTTTTATCCCCTCTCTCTCTCTCTCTCTCTCTCTCTCTCTCTCTCTCTCTCTAATCCATCTTCACCTTCAGAATGAATTGTGCTTTCATCTTGAAATACAGTGCGGGCGCACACACACACACACACACACACGCACACAAACACACACAAACACACACAAACACACACAAACTCACACATACACACACAAACTCACACATACACACACATACACACAGCTGATGATGAGCCATATAATATTTATTTATTTATTTATTTATTTACTATTTCAAATTCTAGCTGTTGTGTTCTTTTTTTATGGAACATTTTTATTTAAATTGTACTGTAATATTGTTTTTACTGACAGATGAAGGAGAAGTGTTAAAATTATTGTTGAGAGGAATTATATAAGTAATTCACAAAAATAACTAAAAAACATTATATAAATATTGAATATTGAATATATTGAATTTCCCCAAATCTGTATTTTCCTCTCTCCCATGTGCTTTTTGCTGTCACACACACACACACACACACACACACACACACGCATGCACACTGAGTCTGATCCATGGTCAGTGTACCAGTCGTTAATTTCACAGAGGCTGGTTCAGAGAGAGAGAGAGAGAGAGAGAGAGAGAGACAGAGAGAGAGAGAGAGAGAGAGACACAGAGAGAGAGAGAGAGAGAGACAGAGAGAGAGAGAGAGAGAGAAAGGCAAAGCAACAAAGCAAGAAGCAATCTGGTAGAAAGAGAGAGAGAGAAAAAGGAGAAATCAGAGAGAGAAACCACTCCTCTTCTCTTCACCCTTCTTCTCTTCTCCTCCACTTCATTCTGTTTCATTTTCTCTTTCTCTCTCTCTCTCCATTCTCTGTCAGTGTCTCTCTCTCTCTCTCTCTCTCTCTCTGGTGCAGTAAGTGCAGCCATAGTGATGTATGGCTGCCATCACTGAAAATAATGGCTTGTCTGTGGGTAATCTTTTATTTCACTGCAAGGCCGAGGAGGAGGAGAGAGAGAGGAAGAGGAGGAGGAGAGAGAGAGGAAGAGGAGGAGGAGAGAGAGGAGAGAGAGGAAGAAGAGGAGGAGAGAGAAAGAGGAGAGGGGGGGGGGAGAGGAGCGGAGAGACTAGAAGTCCATATATTGTGAGTTTGAGTAAAAGTGAAAGTAAAGTGTGTTTCTATTTTTAAGGAGAAATGTTTTACAGTGATGAAGCAGCAGCTCCAGTGTGTTTCAGAGTTCATAAATAAAGCGGAGGAGTGGAGCTTTTCTTCTTGGTGGATAACCGGCCAATCGTAGACGAGGTGACGTCACCTCCAGATGTTTCCAGCAGCTACAGTGGAGTTTGATATGAGAAAATGTTTCAGGATGTCAAACCTCAGCGGTAAACGTCAGGTTTTGGTGTCAGTCCCTCAGAATCAAAGAGCGAGGGCTTCTTTCTAGAGCCGCCATTTTGCACCGAGAGACGTTCAACAATCATACAGGGAGAAATCCATCGTAGAAGAGGAGAGAGACCAGTTTCTCCACCACAGGAGCAGGAGAGAGACCAGAATGCACTGCAGGAGCAGGAGAGAGACCAGAATGCACTGCAGGAGCAGGAGAGAGACCAGAATGCACTGCAGCAGAGAGACAGGCTGGGTTTAGAGGAAGAGGAGACTGGAAACTCTCACTCTGTTGCTCTCTCACATAACAACTGAAGTAAAAGACTGAAGTTAGCTTGATATTGGATATTCAGAGGACATCACTATCTGTATGTAGAAGTAGTAGAAAAATAGACGAACTTCATTTTTTTACCAGCTGTGTCTTTGACCAATTAAATTGCTTCACTGAAATTAGTTGTTATAATAATGTTTAATTTCTTGAAGTTTAGCAACAAACGCTGTAGCTGCCCCCCCCCCCCCCCCAACTACATGCAGAACATCATGATGAACATGATGCTGAACACTGTGGGGTCACTGGCTCTGCAGCCGTTTGACAGCATGACCTTTGACCTCGGAGCTCCGTCCGTCAGCCGAACCCTGAGCGAACCTCTTCTACCAGCAGAGCCTCGGCTCAGGGAGAGCGCCGGGCGGCGAGCGGCGAGCACCGAGCGGCGAGCACCGAGCGGCGAGCGGCTCTCGTTGAACCCGTTCAGATCTCTTCCTCCGTTAAGCGTCTCTCCGCTCGTTAAGAGTCTCTCCGCCGCGCTAACGAGCGTCTCTTGACCTTGGAGTGCCGGTTTTGGCACGGCGGCCTAATGAGCGCGCTCAGAGCGTCCTGGCAGCATATGGCGGGGCGGCCGGGCGGCGGAGCCAAACCCTCGGCCTGGCGGCCGGACGGCCCGCTGCTGGAGCGCCGCCGAATACGACTTCAGCACAGACGGTTCAGCCAGAGAGATCTACTGCTCTGCTTCCACTCTGATTCTATTCTGCTCTACTGAGGAGGAAACGCCACAGGCTTCATGTTGGAAGCTGCTGTGCTGCCAGACATCATGTGGTTTCATATTGTTTGTTCCATAATGCTCTCACTGCTTTATCCTCAACATACTGAAGTTTCATATTTTAGTATTTATTATTTCTGCTGAATCACATTTCCTGCTGCAATGACCTAATTTCCCCAGGGGATCAATAAAGTTTTACCTTATCTCATCTTATCTCATCTTATTTTATCTTAACTTACCATTTCTTATTTTATGTTACCTTATGTCCCCGTACCTCATCTTATCTTCCTTTATCTTTCCATATCATCTTATCATTTCTTGCCTTACCTTATTACATGTTATGTTATCTTATTTCATCTACTCTTTTTATCTAATTTTATTTCACCTTACATCACCTTATTGTATCATATCTTCTCTTTCCTTACCTGCCCTTATCTCATTTTATCTCATCTTCCCTTACCTTATTTTGTTATGTTATGTTTCCTCATCTTATCTCATGTTAACTTTCCATCTTCTTATTTCATTTTCCCTTATGTCATCTTATCTTATCTTTCCATATCTTCTCTTTCCTTACCTGCCCTTATCTTATTTTATCTTATCGTATAAATATTATTTATTTATTTATTAGTTATTAAAGTCATAACGCCTTGGACTTCACGGTGATTATGCAGAGCAGACTCATCTCTGTCTTACCTTAACTACAGTAGAGAACGTCCTCTGAGGTTTTGACACTGCAGTATTTCATGTATATACAGTTTGTCATATAACATGATGATATGACAGACTTTCAGCATCCAGCCCGTCGCTGCAGTCGGCCATGTTGTCCTGCAGGAGCTTCATACTGTCTGCTGGATGAGGAACAGAGTGAAGGGGGAACTCTGCTGGTTTCCCCTGAATCTCTGCTGGGATCAGAGAGAAACCGCCTCCCTGGCGTCCATCCCAAGACCGTTAGACCGCCGTATGGTGAGGGAGGAGAGGGAGAGCGAGCCAGCAACACACACACACACACACACACACACACACACACACACACACACACACTCAACCATTAGACGAACATACAGACTCACACACACCGTCTCGTCAGAAGTTGTGGTTTTCAGGGCTGTTTGGTCAGATCTGGTAGAAAACACACATACACACACACACACACACACAGAACAATGTTGGCAGTAGTTGTAGTTGCGGGTAGTTTGGTCAGATCTGGTAGAAGTCGTGCCAACAAGCCTCAGCAGGATGCCACACACACACACACACACACACACACACACATAGAGACATAAGGTCTGTGTGTAATGTGTGCGTGAAGGTCATTAGTTCCTGTCATGTCGCTGCAGGGTGTGTGTGTGTGTGTGTGTGTTTGTGTTTGAATGGGACTTTCTTAATGATCCTTCTCTCTCTCTCTCGTTCTCTCTGTCTCTCGCTCTCTCTCTCTCACACACACACACACACACACAGTGACTCCCTCCCTCTTTATTTTCCTCTTCAATAGTACATTGTCTTATGAAGAGTAAACTTCTCCATCAGTCACAAACTGATTCCTTCCTCTAATCTCAACCTACTTATATCACTACATATTATAATGTGAAGAAGAAGAAGAAGAAGAAGAAGAAGAAGAAGAAGAAGAAGAAGAAGACGGAGAAGAAAAAGATCAATAACAACAACAACAACAACAACGCATTTAACAGAAAACACACTTCCTTCCTCCCTCCACTCGTCTTCTACCGGCTTCACCATGAATCCTAAAACCAGGTGAATGAGGAGAATCGATAATCGATCAGCCAGCAGTGTGGAGCCGCTGCAGATCAAACTGATCAATATCCTGCTGGACCAGACGCTCTGTGGGTTTAGGGCCGGTTCGCATGCCGCGGCTTTTGCACGCTCAAATCCATTCATTTCAATGGGGGCGCGCCGCAGACACATGTAGATCAAGAAGTAAAGCTACTATGACAGTTTTTTTTTTTACAAGAATAATAAAAAAATAGCCCCGGATCTATTCATCTGTCATTCCGATCATGCATTAAAGCCCTCGAAAATAATATGATATCGTTGATCAAAAACGTAAGTACGTTTTGGGTCCTCTGTGTGTCATTCAAGCAGCAGATCTACTTCACACTACTTGGTGTGAGAGAGAGAGAGAGAGAGAGAGAGAGAGAGAGAGAGAGAGAGAGCACACAGGTTAAGGGCTTGTCATTGTTGGCATCTGGTGGTAGCTAGCTAGCTAACTCACTAAGGCAAGACTTGAAGGCTATGGATATAAGAAGCTTTTTCAAAAAGAAAAAGGATGAAGGCAGCGAGGCGCAGGCGAGGTAGAGGAGGAGGAGGAAGAGTTCTCTCCTGTTGCTGTAGCAGCAGATGAGTCAGGACAGAGCGCCACTGCCTCGTCTACAAGCTCAGGCTGGTGAAGAAGAAGAGACGGCTCTTTAGCTAGCTAGCTAGTCTAGCTCAGTGGTTCTCAAACGTTTTTGTCACAAGGCACACTTCACATATGATTATAGCTGTAAATCATCATAAATAAGATTAATTCCAGGGCACACAGTTTGAGAAGCACCGGTCTAGCTAGCTGCACTCACTGTGATATTAAAGTGGAACATGGGCTGAGCATAGAGAGAAAGTGGGATGATCTTACTTTGGCTTTGTAGAATCCAATTGATAAATCTTCAAGCCATAATTAGTTTCCCCTGAAGCTATGAGACCAGGGTTGGTCAATTTTCAAAATTGAACAAAGCATTGGCAACATACAATCTAGCATAATGACTGATCATCAACATCAAGGCTCTTATTGTTTCTGAGGGTTTTTACTCCTGCTGCTGAAAATAAAAATAATAATGTTGAATGAGAACTCAGATTGCATCATTTGGTTTATTTTGATTTCATGTAGTGAAAGCCGGCCTACGCTCCTGACCGGAACCTTCTGGTAGAGCACAGTGTCTCACATCTTATATTCATTTACTCTGAAATAACTTCAAAATGGTGCAATTATCAGGTGGAAATCTAAAGATTTCTGTGCTGGGCCCCCGATGTTTCAAGATCCTAACAACGCCTCTGCTGCGATGGTAATCCATTATTTCAGATAAGTACTAACAAATGTGTGAAGTTGTTTGCTTTTGGTTGCTTGGCAACGCCAGGCGCACCTGATAAGCGTCCGGTGTTCACTGTCCACTCAGCGCGCCTCGCCTCTTCCAAGCATTAGAGCGCTGCGTGTGAACCGGCCCTGAGAGGTTCTCCTCATATGAAAACCTTCAAGTGGATTTATTAAAACCTTCGTCATCAAGCTGAATAGTCTGCTGTCCTGAGCTCCTGAGACATTTTGAGATAAAAGTTTTTCATCTGACAGTGACAACATGCAAATTATATAGAAACCTCATTACTTTGCTCACATTATATTTATTTGCAGGTGCAAGTCAAGACTGAGCCCAGTCACTAACACTCCTCAACACCAGCTCATAATCAATACTCATAATCAATACTCAATACTCAATATTCATATACTCAGCTCATATACCAGAGGTATCCTCGAGTCCCAAGTGAGTCTCAAGTCTTGAGGCACAAGTCTCAAGTCAGAACAAATCAAGAGTCCAGTATCAATTTAATATCTTAAAGAAAACTAAATATCTAGGACTTTTCAATGCAATATGGTTTTAATAGGATAAAAACTTGGTAAGTGTGTGTGTGTGTGTGTGTGTGTGTAAAATCAGGTATTTTGCCTTTGACAGATGATGCCAAACACCTGCTGTGACATCACTGAGGGGGCGTGGCTCAGTTCAAAGGTTTCTGCACTCTGTGATCTAGTGATATGTGATCAATAGGTGATTTGATTAATATGTGATCAATATGTGATTTGATTAATATGTGATCAATATGTGATTTGATTAATATGTGATTGATATGTGATCAATATGTGATTAATATGTGATTTTATTAATATGTGATTACTATGTGATTTACTCTTTAATGAAACTTCAAAATGCATCATGATAAACATTATTCTGCACTGACTGTTTCTTTCTGTATTCTCTCTCTCTCTCTCTCTCTGCCTCTCTCTCTCTCTCTCTCTCTCTCTCTCTCTCTCTCTCTCTCTCCCTCCCTCTCTCTGATCAATACACCTTGTCAGACTGTGGTTGATAGATTATTGATTGTAATCAGCCTGTCCTCTCTGTGTGCAGACCGCCTCTAATTCCTCTGTCAATCTTCCCGGCCGGTCATCACACACACACACACACACACACACACACACACACACACACACACACACACACACACACACACACACTCAGTGAGAGTATGTACCCAGTAGCTCTTCTCTCTCTCAGAGGAACAACATGATTCATAATGTAAAGTCACTGCAACGTTTTCATTTGAAACTGTTAGCAACAGATCTGTGAGCTTCAGGCGTTTCCCCTCAGTGTTTACTGAGCACAATCTGTTCGTTAAGTTTTATTTTCATTCCTCCTGTATTTAATCAGCTGCTCTCTCTCCGCTGGTCTCTCTCTCCGCTGGTCTCTCTCTCCGCTGGTCTCTCTCTCCGCTGGTCTCTCCTCTGCAGACAGACTCATTCAGGAGATTCTCTTCCTCCTCTGGTGTGAACAGAAGCAGAAACCAGCTGACTGTCTGACATCATCAGCAGGTTTCACACTTCCAGGCCGAGCCGCAGTCTGAAGTGTTGAAACGTGTGTGAAGTTCACGTGTTTCAACAGACACGTGTACGGCGGTCACATGTTGTTTCCATGTTTGTTTTATTTGTTTCTCTTCCTCTCATTCTCTCTGCCTCCCTGACGACGCTCACTTCTCATCATTGTGTGATTGTTTTTTCCTTATTTTCCTTTTCTTTTCTTCCTTTTTATCGGTATTATCGTATATGTTTTCACTTTATGGTAATTAGGGGAGATGCTATAAGCCTCACCTGCGCAATCTGTGTTTAGTTGCATGTTGTATTTATTTGTTAAATCAAACAAAACAAAACAAAAACTAAACTGTCTCTGCCTCGCCTTGCAGCCGAGGTGCAGAAATGTAAAAAAGTATTAATTCAGCTTCTCCAACAGGAGCTGAACTTGTTTTTCCTTTTGAATTTTAGAAGTGAAACTCCTCGGCCTCATGAAAACACAGCTGTTGTTTCTAAATCATGTCAGGAAATACCAGTCCAGATTATATTCAGTCATGTTGTCGTCTGTCAGGCTGCCATCCTCTGTTTGGTTCTTCAGTCTGAACCAGAGAGGGAAAGTCGACTCCTTTAGGTTCAAACTGACCAATCACAGCCAACCGGGGCTTGAAAACAAAAGCCACATGACTCACAAGCAGCTTGTTTACTGGACAGTTTTGGTTAGAGACTAGACTTCCTGTCACTTTATCTGCTATGATGGACTCGTCTGTCTCTTCTTCTGTGGTGTTCACACCAGTTCAGAACACATGAAGAAACGGCTGAATGAGCATCAGTCCAGACTTCAATTTGTTCTGCTAGGCTTTCTGTCCCCTTCTACCCATAATCCCTTGTGTTTCGGGGTGGTTTCCTGTAGTCGGTTGGATTACAGACACACACACACACACACACACACACACACACACATGCAGTTGCCATGGTAACTGAGAGAGCGGTTGACAGGTGTGGGTTGATTAACCAAGGGACGACTATCACTGACTGTCTTCCTTTAATCAATAGACGACACATACATCAACCTGTCTGTCTCTCTGTCTGTCTCTCTGTCTGTCTCTCTACCTCTGGGCGGCTACAGAGTCTTTACAGTTTCCTCTCCAACCTGCTGCAGCAGCTGAGTCTCATGATGGAGGAACATGTAGAACTGTGTGTTAGTTAATAAAGTGTAAATCTGTAGAACTGTGTGTTAGTTAATAAAGTGTAAATCTGTAGAACTGTGTGTTAGTTAATAAAGTGTAAATCTGTAGAACTGTGTGTTAGTTAATAAAGTGTA
>NC_135998.1:36903293-36908293 GCF_048128805.1 Centroberyx gerrardi
AGACTCCAGATGTGTTTTACTTTCATAGCAGCAACCATTTTATCAGAGTAGCTACCATTGTTTTCAAGTGGCTTTCAGGTGACCGCTCTCTGGCGGCCATCTTGGAGGTCCTCAGCTCTGTGAACAGCTGACTGTGTTTCTGTCTCAACAGAATTGAACAGACGGTTAATTTCTGTCTGTTTCTGACTGAACTGATCATTTCATCACTGATCCATCTGATTGATTTAGTGTTTAGATAATGTCAGCTTGTTAGCTAGCTAACCATAGCATCTGGTCAGGGTTAGTTCAGGTTAACGGAACAGCTGACTCTTCTCAAGCTACAACTCAGAGTGTTTTGGAGTAGAGACTAGGTACAGGTGTACAGGTGTACCTAGTCTCTACTTCAAAACAATGA
The DNA here is from genome assembly GCF_048128805.1 of Centroberyx gerrardi. Classification (NCBI taxonomy): domain Eukaryota; kingdom Metazoa; phylum Chordata; class Actinopteri; order Beryciformes; family Berycidae; genus Centroberyx; species Centroberyx gerrardi. The sequence continues at coordinate 36,903,688 of NC_135998.1, forward strand.
AACTCTGAAAAGTTACATTGGAATCAGAATTTCACTGGAAGCCAGTGAAGAGATGCTAAGACAGGAGAGAGATGATCCCTTTAGCTTGATCCAGTTGAAATCCTTGTGGCGGCACTGTGACGATTTAGAGAGCTTTGGCTAAAGGAGGAGTATAGCGAATTACAGTTTTCTAATCGAGATTAAATAAAGACATGTAGTTCTGTGGTATTTTGAGATGTTGTTTAACTGAAGGAAACAGGACTGAACATTTTCTTCTTATGTTTAAACATTTTACCTGCTCCTCACAGCTGACATCTTTGTCAAAGAGCTCAAAAAACCCTCAGATTTGTTCTGGGACATCCAGGATCAGAAAGACACTCCATGAGGCTATTTGGGCCAATAGTATCGCCAGGCTTTATGGAGACATACAGCTGAGTGTCATCTGCATAACGGTGAAAATTAATATTGTGTTTACGTATAATATGACCTGGTGGAAGCATATAAATGGAGAACAGCAGTGGGCCGAGTATTGATCCCTGAGGAACACCACAGCTGAGCCTGGCTGAGGAGGAGGAGGCACTTCCATCAGCAAGATAAGATTTAAACCAGATTAGAGGGCGTCTTTAATACCAACTGAGACGCTGTCTGACCCTAACACACCACAACAAGCTGACTCAGCTGCTCTCTTGCTACAGATTTACACTTTATTAACTAACACAGTTCTACAGATTTACACTTTATTAACTAACACACAGTTCTACAGATTTACACTTTATTAACTAACACACAGTTCTACAGATTTACACTTTATTAACTAACACACAGTTTTACAGATTTACACTTTATTAACTAACACACAGTTCTACAGATTTACACTTTATTAACTAACACAGTTCTACAGATTTACACTTTATTAACTAACACACAGTTCTACAGATTTACACTTTATTAACTAACACACAGTTCTACATGTTCCTCCATCATGGAGACTCGGCTGCTGCAGCAGGCTGGAGAGGAAACTGTAAACCCTGAATAGAGAAACAGAAATAATCCAGCCTGTGATCTTTTAGTTCCAGCTCATATTTCTGCTCTGTCTGCATTATAAAGTCGTGTGTTTTGAAGCAGGAGAAATCTGACAGTGTTTAGCTTGGTGATAAAACTCGACGTCAAACAGCAGCGCTCCTCCTGAGATTAAAAACACTCCTCTGCAAATTTATTCCATCCGTCCCTCCTTTATCTGCTCCGCCCATCCTGCTTCATCAATCTCCTCCTCCGTCTGTTCACACCTCGCTCCTCTTCTCCTCCATTTTCTCCTCTTTCTACCTCTCACTCCTTCACTCATCTATCGATATCGATATCAATATCAGTCCTCATCTGTTCACACCTTCTACACTTCTTCATCTCCTTTCTTTCCTCCTTTTTCTTCCTTTCTTTTTTCAAGTCTTTCTTCCTCTCTCATCCCTCCATTGATGACACTGTAAACCAACAGCGCTTAAAGTACTATGGTAGTTTTCAGGTAGTACTGTAGTATTTTCAGTAGTATTATTGTTAAACTCTTATTAAGAATGTAAACATTTGTGTATTTGGACATTTGGCTGTAAAATATTTAGTTTCAGATATAAAGCCACTGAGAAAAGTTACCCACGTGACAACTTGCCCCGCTCTCCCCTACTTTCAGTAGTATTGCAGTGTTCATCCCTACAGAGAGGTAATGTCTCTCTCTCTCTCTCTCTCTCTCTCTCTCTCTCTCTCTCTCTCTCTCTCTCTCTCTCAGACAGACACTCTGTGTAAATGTCAGCTTCAACAGACCAATGCATACCAATCACATTTATACTGGACACAGAGGAGTGTGTGTGTGTGTGTGTGTGTGACATTTGGATCTACCCTTTATCCATCCATCCATCTCTCTCTCTTTTTCTATTTCTCTCCATTTCCAACTCTTCTTCCATCGCTCCACTCTCTCTCTCTGTGTGTGTGTGTGTGTGTGTGTGTGTGTGTGTGTGTGTGTTGTCAGCAGTCTCTCTCTGGCCCTGCGGTCTTTACTTGGCTTGTGGTTGATTGCCCCAGTTTAACCTGTCACTCACTGACACACACACACACACACCCTCCTTCCTTCCTTCCTTCCCTTCTTCCCTCCCTCCTTCCCTCCTTCCTTCCCTCCTTCCTTCCCTCCTTCCTTCCTTCCCTTCCTCTCTCAGGTTGAATCTGTTGCAGCAGAAACAGTGAAGCTGTTTTCAGTTTTCTCTCATATCGAACATTAAAGTAGAAAATCCTCTGTGTGTTTATTGATCTGAGAAAGACAAAAGTCCTTTAAAGGTTTAAAATAGAAAAAGATTCTAATTTTCACTCAGCTGGTTGTTAGTTTGGGAAACAGAGTCTTCCTCTACAGGAACTATTAAACTATTAAAAATAGAAATATAAATAAATTTAAGCTCGTTAACTAGCTCCCTTGTTAACACAGGAGCTGCCATGGCAACCAATACTGTACAGCCAACTGCACTGCATTATGGGAGTTATCAGCGCGGTGGGAATGACCAATCGGACCGCAGGGATGAAGCGACCTGCTGTATACTCGTCATTAAATCTTTCTTTCTGCTGCCGACCGGCTGTCAGACCTGCTGGAGCTCAATCAGGAAACACACAAACGTTTCAAAATTAAAGAACATTTTTTTGTGTGATCAGAAAATGAGTTTCCACCAGTCAGTCACCGTGTTTTCCAGTGTGAACAGAAGCGTGTGGAGCTCGTCTGCATGTGGACGCTCTTCAGAGGGACGTTTCCTCTTCATCCACTCTGTCCAAACCGCCACCGGCTTCGGATAAAATCCATTAAACTGAATCTTTTCATGTAAAGCCGCCACATTTCTGTCCGTTACATCGGTGGGAAACTCTCTGACTGAAAACTTCCTCACTTCAACACTTCTAACCTTCGAACACTCAACGGTTTGTAGTTTAAATCCCAGACTGGAGGTTTGTCTGTTCTGTGACGAAGACTTAAAGACACCTGAGCCAGCGGCAAGGGCAGCGAGCAAGGCACCGACACTGCCAGGGTGGAGGGTTCAATTCCTTCTAGACACACTGATGCTGCTGCAAGGTTTGGATGAAAACCTTCACTTAATGACAGGTGTATGTCAGTTTAATACCTGTGGGTGTGTGTGTGTGTGTGTGTGTGTGTGTGTGTGTGTGTGTAATTGCAGCTAAACACTGGAAGACTTTCCTCTCTCTCTTCTGTATCTCTCTCTCTCTCTCTCTTTCTCTCTCTCTCTCTCTCTCACACACACACACACACACACACACACACACACATCCTCTCTCTCCGGGTCTCTTCAAGGTAAATCAGGATAAATGAGCGTCAGCCTGAATACCATTAATTCACCGGTCCTTCCCAGGTGATAAATTAAGCGCACCTCTCTCTCTCTCGCACCCGCTCTCTCTTTGAATTCTAATCAGTAGTGTTGGAGAGAGAGAGAGAGAGAGGGAGAGAGAGAGAGAGGGGGGGAGAAAGAGGTGGAATACATAATTAGGTTTTTCATTTTAGAGAGAGGTGAGAAAATGAGAGAGGTAGAGAAAGAGAGACAGAATTAAGTCTCATTTTAGGGGGAGATGAGAGCGAGAGAGATATAATGAGAGAGTGAGTGAGAGAGAGAGAGAGAGAGGGAGAAAGAGGGGGAGAGAGGTTAAATGAAGTCTGTACATGGTTGGATGTGATAATATTCTGAATATTTCGACTCTAAGTGAGATGCATGTAAAGTAGCTGAATGACATGAAGGATAAAAACCTGCACTGGAAATAAAAATTTACTTTAAATTACTTCCTTCAGAAAGAATAGTGAAGTTCATCAGTTACTACAGAGTATGTTGAGAATGAATGTGCACAAACTGTTCAGTACAGAAATGTGCACAAAATGCAGCACACAAAATGTATAGAAATGTATAGAACACAAACATAAAAATGCATAGTACAAAAATGTGTACAAAATGCTTAGCACGCAAAATGTATAGCACACAAATGAATGTGTAATATACAAATGTACACAAAATGTACAGTACATGAATGTATAAAAATGCGTACAAAAATGTGTCCAGAATGTGTAACACACACTCACACCACAGTAACTGAGCAGATGGATGAACAGTTTTCCTCAGCGGAGCGAACCTCCATCTTGGATTTGTCTTGGGGGCCAGACGGCGTGGGACCGGACCCGTGGGGCGGACCGGACCCGTGCGGCGGACCGGACCCGTGCGGCGGACCGGACCCGTACGGCGGACCGGACCCGTGCGGCGGACCGGACCCGTGCGGCGGACAGGAGTGTGTTTTACGAGGCAGTGGAGTGTGTCTCTGTGTGTTTTATGACGTGTGTTTGATGCCCGGCGAGGAGACTTCGTCCTACAAGGGCGTCGGCTAATGGACCTGCTGAGGCTTCGCCAACAGAGGAAAACCACGAGGGGGGGGGGGGAGTAACATCACATACACACTAAACACAGGAGTGTGTGTGTGTGTGTGTGTGTGAGAGAGAGGGGGGAGTAGAAAGAGAAAAAGATAGAGCGAGAGAAAATGAACATCAGGAAATTACAAAATAGATGAGTGTGTGTCTCTAACATACAGTATGTCCTATATCCTGTCTACGCCT
>NC_135998.1:36920793-36938293 GCF_048128805.1 Centroberyx gerrardi
TGTGTGTGTGTGTGCGTGTGCGTGCGTGTGTGTGTGTGTGTGTGTGTGCCAGATGGGGCAATGAGTGCTGATTGTCATGGAGATGAGGGCTGACCCTTTGAGCACACTCTATTCACACTTTAATCACACACACACACACACACACACACACACACACACACACACAGGTCTTTATTTCAGACACTTAATGGAGTTTGCTCAATATTCACCTCTGATCTCATTTCTACTCTTCATTGCTCATCATCTATCTACCTATCTATCTATCTGTCTATCTATCTGTTCTAATCGTAGCAATAGAAATCTGTCTTCAAAGAAATTATGAAAAAAAGAAGATTTTCAACCATTTCATGTCAGTTATCTCTCTGAAACAAGATGCAAGGAATACAAATCTGACTACAATGGAAAAGTAGATGTTCTGTGTTTGTCATGTGATCCAGCAACAGATCTGTTTCACTGGAGGGGAAGTTTGGAAAAAATAGATCTTGAATCAACGAATCCATTAAGTATCAGCAATTTGTAATTAAAGCCTGAATAAAGCCTTGAGTACCAGTGAGCGATGCTGACGGTGAATAAATGAATAAATGAATGAAGAATAGAAGCTGAGGTTTAGTTTCCTCTCACACTGAAGACCAGCTCACACCATGTTGATCCACTGAGTGAAAACTCTTCTATGTGTTTTCTCTCTGCTGGGAAGCGGCGACAGAAATCTGTTTCCCACTGATGAGGCATCATGGGAAATTATATTTCTATTTATTTAACAGACTCATGCATGTTTCTACTGAAATGGGACAAACTGACTTTGTATCTTCTGAGCTTCAAGACCCAGAGCTCTGAGACTAAGAGAACAGAATAGAATAGGACAGAATAGAACCAAATAGAACCGAATAGAACCACATAGAACAGAATAGGACAGAATAGAACTAAATAGAATCGAATAGAACCACATAGAACAGAATAGAACCACATAGAGCAGAATAGGACAGAATAGAACCGAATAGAACCGAATAGAACCACATAGAACAGAATAGGACAGAATAGTACAGAATAGAACCGAATAGAACCGAATAGAACCACATAGAACAGAATAGTACAGAATAGTACAGAATAGAACCAAATAGAACCGAATAGAACCACATAGAACAGAATAGTACAGAATAGAACCAAATAGAACCACATAGAACAGAATAGAACAGAATAGGACAGAATAGTACAGAATAGAATTGAATAGAATCGAATAGAACCACATAGAACAGAATAGAACAGAATAGTACAGAATAGAACCAAATAGAACCAAATAGAACCACATAGAACAGAATAGTACAGAATAGAACCAAATAGAACCACATAGAACAGAATAGAACAGAATAGGACAGAATAGTACAGAATAGAATTGAATAGAATCGAATAGAACCACATAGAACAGAATAGAACCGAATAGAACCGAATGGACTGTATTTCGACATCACTGGGTCCTAACAGCTTAATAAAACACAGTGTGACTTCGGTCAGATCCTGGTCAGGTCCCAGTAGAAACCTGGTTCTACTGGTCAGGATGTGCTCTGTCATCCTTCGTTGGGTAAATAAAGGTTAAAGTGCGGTGACATCACCGTGTACATCAGATGACATCACACTCGCCCCGTCAGAGGGGAAAAGGTCGACTCATCGCCGCTGACCTGGAAACAGTTTGTTTCACTGCAACTGAACAAAACTTCACACGTCACATCGGCTTAACTGCTAGTGTCAGAGCACACCCACACACACACACTCACACACACACACACACACACACACACACACTGTGCAGCGCCCGCAGCCTGCAGGTTTCAGTCTTGATGCTGATTCGTCCCCTGCAGCGGAGCGACTGTGACATCACAGCAGCTTCCCACTGATCATCATTATCACTGTTATTATGTTTCAGCTTCAGTATCTTTCATCTGTTTCTGTCGGTTCTTCCTTCCTCAGGTCAAAAGGTCAAACTTCATCATGGTGCTAAAAATCAACTCCGGTCTTTATCGAGCAGCAGATAATTACACATGACAAAGTTGTGTTATTGTGAAAATGTTATGTTAACTATAAATCTTAACACCCATTTTAACTCCCTTTTAATCTCCCATAATCCTATTCTTATGCAAACGAGTGTCGATGACATCACACAGCGGTAAAACTCGCTTCTGGCTCTTCATCTATTAGTTTAAATAAACGGCTGCTGCACAGTGAAGCAGAAATATAGAAAATAGAAATATAATAGAAATAGAAATACATCAACAATCTGTTTATGATGTGAGACAGTCTGCTGCTTTAAAATAAAATCACACTGTTTTACCAGCAGTGATTCTATATTTGCCATAAGCTACTGTATTTGATGTATGTCATTGATTACTAAACTGATCATTAACTAATAAACTGATCATTAATTCAGTCTGTCATCATCATGAACTCGGTGCTGTACAGAGTCTGTACTTGTTAATGTAGTTTATTTATGTGCAGCACAAGTACACATCGGGTAAATGGTTAAAATAAATCATCACACACACACACACACACACACACACACCAAAGAACCTATTTTAAAGGATAAGGCCGGTGTTTTTTAATGCATTGCTTACCGTCAACAAATCCTATGAAAATAACAAAATCAACAATGTGTTTGCTCTCCTCCCGTTACTTTCTGACTTCCCATGTTCTGTTTTTAGCCGTCAACCCGGAAGTCATTGGCTCCAACTGTAAGCTAAAAACCTTTAAATACAGCTCACAAAGACATAGTTTACATTTTAAAAATCTCTAACTGTTACCATGAAAAGTCAGACTGTTTGTGATTTGTTGACGGTAAGAAATGCATTAAAAAACACCAGCCTGGTCCTTTAAGTAAGCCATCTTGTGAGTGTCATGTGTTTGATGTGATGTGTCCTGTGTGTCACACTGTATTGTACCAGGAGCTAGCGGAGGTTCACCAGCGCTCCCCTGTCCTCCCGCGTCTCTCTGTGTAAATATTGGCTCTGAATCAGACACTTGCGTCTGAATTGGTTTTAATTGCAGGTCTTATGGCGAGCTGAATGCCAAGTGCAGAATTCCCAGAGAGACTCTCATTCATATTCAGCAAACAGCGCAAACAATCTGCATCTTCACAAGTCATTTAATCTTCCATTGAGACTTGGAATCGTATTTCTTCTCAGGTAAAATGTAAAGACCCACCAGTGGGGCGTGATAACTCCTCTGGCTTCCAAAGCAGATCAACACATCAAATGTTCTTCAGTCAAGAGACATTATCTGGAAACTAATACAGAGATCTGCCTCCTTTCAAGGCTTTGTCTCCTTTTAATTACATTCACACAATATGTAAAACTGGAGAGTGAAAACCAGGCAGAGCTGGTGCCTTGCTCTGCCTACTGAACTACACTGGGAAGTGAACCCTGAACCCTGGCAGTATTAGCACCAATATTAGGGGAATTGAACCCCAAACCTTGGCAGTATTTACACTCATATTAGGGGGAACTGAACCCCAAACTCTGGCAGTATTTACACTCATATTAGGGGGAATTGAACCCCTAACCCTGGCAGTATTTACACTCATATTAGGGGGAATTGAACCCCTAACCCTGGCAGTATTAGCACCAATATTAGGGGAATTGAACTCCTAACCCTGGCAGTATTTACACTCATATTAGGGGGAACTGAACCCCAAACTCTGGCAGTATTTACACTCATATTAGGGGGAATTGAACCCCTAACCCTGGCAGTATTAGCACCAATATTAGGGGAATTGAACCCCAAACTCTGGCAGTATTTACACTCATATTAGGGGGAACTGAACTCCTAACCCTGGCAGTATTTACACTCATATTAGGGGGAACTGAACCCCAAACTCTGGCAGTATTTACACTCATATTAGGGGGAATTGAACCCCTAACCCTGGCAGTATTAGCACCAATATTAGGGGAATTGAACCCCAAACTCTGGCAGTATTTACACTCATATTAGGGGGAACTGAACTCCTAACCCTGGCAGTATTTACACTCATATTAGGGGGAACTGAACTCCTAACCCTGGCAGTATTAACACTAATATTGGGGGAATTGAACCCCTAACCCTGGCAGTATTAACACTAATATTGGGGGAATTGAACCCCTAACCCTGGCAGTATTAACACTAATATTGGGGGAATTGAACCCCTAACCCTGGCAGTATTAACACTAATATTGGGGGGAATTGAACCCCAAACCCTGGCAATATTAGCACTATTAGGGGAATTGAACCCCTAACCCTGGCAGTACTATCACCAATATTAGGGGGAATTGAACCCCTAACCCTGGCAGTATTAACACTAATATTAGAGGGAATTGAACCCCAAACCCTGGCAATATTAGCACTATTAGGGGAATTGAACCCCTAACCCTGGCAGTACTATCACCAATATTAGGGGGAATTGAACCCCTAACCCTGGCAGTATTAGCACTATTAGGGGGAATTGAACCCCTAACCCTGGCAGTATCAACACTAATATTAGGGGGAATTGAACCCCTAACCCTGGCAGTATTAGCACTATTAGGGGGAATTGAACCCCTAACCCTGGCAGTATTAGCGCCTTGCTCCTTCCATTCCCTGTGTAGCAAGGCGCTAGCAGCACCATGCTCATGCTAGCTGTCATTTCCCACAGAATCTAGTTTTCCTTCTGACAGCTGGACGGTCTAACAAGGTTTTCCATCCAGATTGGGAGCGGAGGCGTCGTCTTCCCACTCTGACAGCAGCTTGGCTGGAGTCCAGGTCCGTCTGCCTGCATCACCGTCTGCGGAGACAACTCTACTCTAACTAGCAGCTCTCCGTGTTTCTCCAACACTCAGCGGGTGTGAAGGATGCTGTCAGGGCCGCTTTCTGTTTACATGTCAGTCGTACGGCAGCGAGGCCGGACGTACACCTGGAGCGCCGTGCGAGCGGGACGAGGGAGTGTTAATCAGCTGAAACAGCTGCTGGGTTTGGCTGGAGTGAAAACCTGCAGACTGCTGGACCTCCACGGACCCTGGGTGAAAACTACTGGTCTAAGGCATGAAGATATCCAGTCCACCAATCAGTCAATCAACCAATCAATCAATCAATCCATTCAAGCAGACAATCGAGGTTGCTTCAAATAGTTATCAATAAACCAGTGAGCATTTTTGAATCTTTCTTGGGCAAGCAGGCACCTTCCCAAAAAACAAAAAAACATAAAACTAAGTAAAGAAAATGTGCACCACTTAAGGAGAGACACTAAAATGTTTTTCACATCAGTGCTGGAGTGCATCCACTCGCTGCCAAGCAAGAATATACAAAATATTAACATAAAAAACAACATCTTCCTAATATTACATTTGCATCTCCCCTTTCCAAATCCACGTCTCAGTTGTTTCATGCTAATAACCCGACGCCAGCTGCTGCTAAAGCAGTGAAAGTGTCTGGTGAGTTGTTCTAGTCAGCAGAACCGAACATCATGACGAGTCCGTTTATCTTCTCTAAACATCTCTCTGCTGGAACAGGCTTGTTCTTCTTCTGCAGCACAGTGAGATGTATTCAGCTCTGGTGGACATGCATGCTCTTCTCCTGCAGCATGTGCCGTGCATTAAGGTGGAGGGAAAACTTTGACGTTGAGTGCGGTGAATTATTTAATATCACTATTCTGCCTGTAACTTAAATTACCAGGAGATTTACATAAAGTACCAGAACCCTTCAGCAGATACATGACGCACGTTTAACCACAGCAGACACAAATGTGACTGGAAGTGTTTTACATCAAAGTCAGTGGAGCCGGCTGAGAGCAGAGCCGTACCGTACATACTGTATAGTTATTATAACACAGTACATACTGTATAGTTATTATAACACAGTACATACTGTATAGTTATTATAACACAGTACATACTTAATTATTATTATACAGTAGACATATTTAACTGCAGTAGACATTAAGGTGAATGGAAGGGGAGGGAGAAGCTGCAGAGGTTTCAAACCAAGTCATTTACATAGACTGAAGTGTAACACTACACATGGTAACTATGGTGTAGATGAACTGTGTGTTAGGGAAAGTATATGTAGGACATTACTCCCATATTTAAAGTAATAATCTGCAACATTTCCCTCTAACTGTCTGTTCTCTCTCTCTCTCTCTCTCTCTCTCTCTCTCTCTCTCTCTCTCTCTCTCTCTCAGAGAGAAGAGAAACTCAAACTCAAGCTCCGCCCACACTGTTTGATTGACAGGTGATCTGTGGCAAGAGCAGCAGAAACACCACAGTGAGGCTGAGGGAGGAAGATGAGGCTGAGGGAGGAAGATGAGGCTGAGGGAGGAAGATGAGGCTGAGGGAGGAAGATGAAGCTGAGGAAATAAAATAAAATAAAAAACTCTTACTGTTGTTACTTCAGACGACAAACTAGAGTTTGACTGAAGTCTGTTTTCAAATCTTCACATTTCATCATTTTCATACAAGAAACAAAAACAATTGATTTCTGTCATTCTGTCAGTTTGAGGTGAAAGTTTGTACTTTTTCAATGTCAGTTATTTTAAAAGAGCAGATGTCACTTCATCAAGTTCTGAAGATCATTTTTTAGAATAAGGTAAAATTATTCATTTAATCACATCTTGACAGAAACAAAGCAACAAAGATGGAAACAAAATGTTTAAAAACGAGGATCTTCACTTGAACAGACAGAACCTGTCCAGCATTTAGTCTGCATTAGAAAATCCACTTTGTGACCCGTCACACACACACACACACACACACACACACACACTCTAACTCCAGCAGACACACACTTCCTGTAACATGTGTTGTGCATTACAGTGCATGTGGACGTCTGGAGAGATTACAGCCGCTCTGCTTACTGCCTACACACAACCTCATTTACATAAACTGGTGCACCCCCCCCCCCCCCCCCTTCCCCAAACGCACATGCATTACACATATTTAACCATGCTAAACACACGTGTCCTTTAACATGTGTTCTGCATGAAGGTGAGAGTGCGACCCGCCTTGGAGACGAGCCGCTCACACACACACACACACACACACACACACACACACCGCAGCGCTCCATCCAGGACATTTGCATAGCATTAAAGCGCCGTAACCCCGCATACGCAAACACACCACATTAAACATATTTAGTTATCGCTGGGCGTCCAATCAGCAGCCAGCGCAGGTTTAACTGAGGCGGCGCTGACGTGTTCCATCAGAGCGGCTGCAGGACTCGCCGCGCCTCGCTGGAATCTGCAGCGGTGGCTGGGGGAGGGGTGTGTGTGTGTGTGTGTGTGTGTGTGTGTGTGTGTGTGAGCATGCATTAATGTGTGTGTGTGTGTGTGTGCTTATGTGTGTGTGTGAGCATGCATTAATATGTGTGTGTGTGTGTTTATGTGTGTGTGTGAGCATGCATAAATGTGCGTGAATCCTTGAATGTGTGCGTATCTGTTTGAGCAGGGATAAATGTGTGTGTGCATATGTATGTGTGAGTGCATGTTTACGCGTGTGTGTGTGTGTGTGTGTGTGTGCGTTTTAAGCCTGACGCATGCAGGATGCATCACTAATCTTTATAAGTGGCTATAAATCCGGCGTGCTGCGGCGCTGGCTGGGTGTCGGCGGCGGCGAGGGTTTCGGGGTCACCGCCTCCTGAGCCTGTCCGCCGCGTGACGCCGCCGGATATGAATATTTATGAGACAAAACTGCCGCAGTTTAAGGGATTCATCTCGTCCTGTGATCGTTTCACTGCGGAGAAACCGGCGGTATTTCATCCTGTCTTGGATTTTAGCCAAAGTGGGAGACGCAGCTCGGCTCCACGCCGCTTCATCGGCCAATCAGACGATAGAACCGACCAGAGGAAGGTCGGGTTCCTGGAGAGGATTTACCAGCCACACACACAGAAACAATGGTTCTAAACTGGTTCTCTAAAAGATTGTATGGTTCCACGAAGAACCATCACCTACTGAAGAACCACTTGATTTAGTGCATGGTTCTTCATGTTCCTCATGTGGTTCTTTGGGATATTAAAAGGTTTTTATTCTTATTTGAGTTACTGGATGCTGGGTGATGGATATGGTTCTTTAAAGGTTCTTTGTGGAACCAGAAATGGTTCTTCTATGGCATCACTCAGACCAAGTCACCTTGCTCAAGTCTCAAGTCAAGTCTCAAGTCTAAATGTAGAACAGCAAGTCAAGTCAGAACAAATCAAGAGTCCAGTATCAATTTAATATCTTAAAGAAAACTAAATATCTAGGACTTTTCAATGCAATATGGTTTTAATAGGATAAAAACTTGGTAAGAGCATCATGAGTTTGATTTCTATAATCAGTTTCAACCAGAGGCGTTGTTAGGATCTTGAAACATCGGGGGCCCAGCCCAGAAATCTTTAGATTTCCACCTGATAATTGCACCATTTTGAAGTTATTTCAGAGTAAATGAATATAAGATGTGAGACACTGTGCTCTACCAGAAGGTTCCGGTCAGGAGCGTAGGCCGGCTTTCACTACATGAAATCAAAATAAACCAAATGATGCAATCTGAGTTCTCATTCAACATTATTATTTTCATTTTCAGCAGCAGGAGTAAAACCCTCAGAAACAATAAGAGCCTTGATGTTGATGATCAGTCATTATGCTAGATTGTATGTTGCCAATGCTTTGTTCAATTTTGAAAATTGACCAACCCTGGTCTCATAGCTTCAGGGGAAACTAATTATGGCTTGAAGATTTATAAATTGGATTCTACAAAGCCAAAGTAAGATCATCCCACTTTCTCTCTATGCTCAGCCCATGTTCCACATTAATATCACAGTGAGTGCAGCTAGCTAGACCAGTGCTTCTCAAACTGTGTGCCCTGGAATTAATCTCATTTATGATGATTTACAGCTATAATCATATGTAAAGTGTGCCTTGTGACAAAAACGTTTGAGAACCACTGAGCTAGACTAGCTAGCTAGCTAAAGAGCCGTCTCTTCTTCTTCACCAGCCTGAGCTTGTAGACGAGGCAGTGGCGCTCTGTCCTGACTCATCTGCTGCTACAGCAACAGGAGAGAACTCTTCCTCCTCCTCCTCTACCTCGCCTGCGCCTCGCTGCCTTCATCCTTTTTCTTTTTGAAAAAGCTTCTTATATCCATAGCCTTCAAGTCTTGCCTTAGTGAGTTAGCTAGCTAGCTACCACCAGATGCCAACAATGACAAGCCCTTAACCTGTGTGCTCTCTCTCTCTCTTTCTCTCTCTCTCTCTCTCTCTCTCTTTCTCTCTCTCTCTCTCTCTCTCTCTTTCTCTCTCTCTCTCTCTCTTTCTGCTTGAATGACACAGAGAGGACCCAAAACGTACTTGCGTTTTTGATCAACAATATCATATTATTTTCGAGGGCTTTAATGCATAATCGGAATGACAGATGAATAGATCCGGGGCTATTTTTTTATTATTCTTATAAAAAAATAAAAAAAGATCCAGGGCTATTCATAAAACATTCGAGGCTGTAGCCTCGGACGCTCAGGCCTAACGACGCCGCTGGTTTCAACTTCAATAAATTCAATCATTCCATACAAACTCAGAAAACAGAATTTAAATTCAGTCGTCCGCTGGAACAAATCTCATCACTTTCAATCTAAGTCATTTACACAAACACAAGATCTCAAGTCAAGACTTTAGAAACCTTTTCAAGTCATCAAAGTACAAGTCAGAGTCAAGTCCCAAGTCACCAGAACCCAAGTCAAGTCGAGTCTCAAGTCTTCTCTTCATGCATCAAGTCAAGTCTCAAGCAATTAAAACTGTGACTCGAGTCCAAGTCATGTGACTCGAGTCCCCACCTCTGGCATCACATCATCTGAACCTTTTCGGTTCAAGTTGGCACCTTTATGTTTCAGTGCAGATGAGCCGCTGAAGGTTTAGCTGCTGCTCTGGTTTCAGAACATTAGGTAAAGAAAACGTTCTGTCAGTTAATGTAAATGTAAATCTGTACAGTGACACTTGTATTATGTGTGTCTGCCTTGTTAAATATGTTTGTTGGGGGAGTTTTAGTTTCTAGTCCTTTGTTCCATAACATGTCCGGCTCCAGTGCCTTGCTCAAAGACACTTCAGCAGGATCCGGCTCTCAGGCTCACTGGCTGAACCTGAACCTCCAGGCTGTTTATCTGGTCTGGTGTCACCTGGGACACTACAGCCAGAGTGTGTGATTATTGACCTTTAAGGCGTGTGTGTGTGTGTGTGTGTGTGTGTGTGTGCGTGTGCGACATGGGAAATGGGTTATTTGCAGGATTAAATGTTAAATATACGAGGAGTCGCACATCCTGAGGCTAAACTGCAGCTCTTTGCATTATTTAGATAATAAACTTAATTTGTATGTCGCTCTCCCTCAGTTACAAAGTGCTCTGCAGACATTAAAACAACATTCCCAACAAACGGAAACCGATAAGTTAAAAAATAAAAATGCCATGCATGAATTAAAAACCGGATCCAGAGCGGCAGAGTGCAACAGGAATAAAACAGGTAGAAACCAATTAATATAAAAGCCTGCAGGAACAGAAAAAGGATTTTAAAGATGACAGATTCTGCCGTGCTCAGCTCCTCCGGCAGGTGAAACCAAAACATGCATAATGCATACATGCTTTAAGAATGTCAGCAGGCCGGCTGATGTTAAATATAGACAGCTAAAAGCCGAAGATGTAAATGTAATGTTAATGTTCAGAGTGCATGCAAATTACACCCTGCACTTCATACAATGCTCATCTGTAAATGCTGATTAAAGCTACATTACTTCCAGTGAAGCAGAAGCATGTTTTATCCATCAGCCACCTGAATAATGCAGAGATGCATTCAGAGACTCGCTGCTGTAATTAAAATATATATGAAGGCTTTCATCCCAAAATGTTGTACGTTCATTTTGGAAAATGTCACTACTTGAAATTCAGTAAATGTTTTAAAACCACAAATGATTCAAACCTGGAAAACGCAACTATTTTGAAGTCAAAGGTCTTTGGATGATTCAAAACTTTAATATTAACACAGAACAGGTTTTACTTTCATGTCAGCATTGATTTTACAACAGCAGGAGTCAATGAAGATCTCAGTCTGGGCTGAACCTCATGCTGCTGAAACTCTGCAGCGCAGTGCAAGTCCTTCCTGTCGGAGCGTTAGCCTCCTGCAGCATGTGGACCAGAACAGAAAGTCATGTTGCTTTAACTCCTGACAGGATATTCAATCAGATAATTCACATGAAACTGGTGCAGTGTCAGATTCTCCATCTCAGAGTCTGGGTTAAGTTTTGTTTTATTTGCACAAATGATCAAAACTCTCAAAAAATGAAAGAAGCAAAGAAACGAACACTAATAATAATACAAATCTGACCGCCGGCACCGGGCCGGTTCCCTCCCACAGTGCACTGCAGCGCTGTTTGAATTAGCATCGCTTCATCAGGCTGTGATTCTGTTTTCATAACCGGAGAACGCTCCTTCATGCTGCTGCAGCCGGACGGAGAAACAACCTGCAGGCTGTTCCCTCACCAGGCTGTTCCCTCACCAGGCTGTTCCCTCACCAGGCTGTTCCCTCACCAGGCTGTTCCCTCACCAGGCTGTTCCCTCACCAGGCTGTTCCCTCGTCAGGCTGTTCCCTCGTCAGGCTGTTCCCTCACCAGACAGTTCTCTCACCAGGCTGTTCCCTCACCAGGCTGTTCCCTCACCAGGCTGTTCTCTCATCAGACTGTTCTCTCACCAGGCTGTTCTCTCACCAGGCTGTTCCCTCGTCAGGCTGTTCCCTCGTCAGGCTGTTCCCTCACCAGGCTGTTCCCTCGTCAGGCTGTTCCCTCGTCAGGCTGTTCCCTCACCAGGCTGTTCCCTCGTCAGGCTGTTCCCTCGTCAGGCTGTTCCCTCACCAGGCTGTTCCCTCGTCAGGCTGTTCCCTCGTCAGGCTGTTCCCTCACCAGGCTGTTCCCTCGTCAGGCTGTTCCCTCGTCAGGCTGTTCCCTCGTCAGGCTGTTCCCTCGTCAGGCTGTTCCCTCGTCAGGCTGTTCCCTCACCAGGCTGTTCTCTCACCAGGCTGTTCTCTCACCAGGCTGTTCCCTCGTCAGGCTGTTCCCTCACCAGGCTGTTCCCTCGTCAGGCTGTTCCCTCGTCAGGCTGTTCTCTCACCAGGCTGTTCCCTCATCAGGCTGTTCTCTCATCAGGCTGTTCCCTCATCAGGCTGTTCCCTCATCAGGCTGTTTCCCTGCTGCGCTCTGCAGCGGGACGTCCTGCAGCCACCCAGCCACAGGTTCCATCCCACAGCAGACAGCTGTCCTGTCTGAGACACTGAACTGGGTTGGAGAGTTTTAGTGTCCCATTATGATCTAAATGTTTCAGAGGCTTTCCCACTCTGACAAGAAGAAAACTTCTGTTGGAAACACTGAATACTGGGACATTTTTGACCTGAAAATGGTCAAAATAAAGATATTGAATATTGGCACAAAATATCAGGCATCTTCAGTTTCAATACCAAAACATTAACATCAGTATCGGCTTTCAAAAACCCGTGTGGGCCGAGCGCCACACTGTCTCACCTGCTCATCCTGCGTCAGACAGAATGACTGAAATGTAAAATATAATGTGATAGTGATAATAAGAGCAGGAGCAGATGAGTAAATGTTCAGTGTCTCTCTGCTGAGTCGGTCCAGAGGAAACTCATTACGGCCGAGCGCTTGTTAGAATTATATTCTCATATTTGTAAAACGCGTCCTGCCCTCGCGCCCGGCGCCAGCCAATGAAAACCACATTAGGGCGGCTTGTCCAGCAGCTGATACGTCTCGTCTCCTCGTCCTCCTTATTAATCCCTCATTCCTCAGGCAGGCTGTAATTACAGAGAGCGGCTTCCTCTAATTTGGCTGAGCCTCGACCTCCAGATCTCAGGTAGACACTTCATCCATTACAGCAGCCGGCGCCAGACCGGACCAAACACACACCGAGCAGACCGGACCAAACACACACTGGATGGATGGATGGATGGATGGATGGATGGATGGATGGATGGATGGATAGATAGATAGATAGATAGATAGATAGATAGATAGATAGATATGACATAGATGCCTGTGTTTAATATGGAGGTGAAAGTGGTAAAACATCACATCAGAGAGAGAGAGAGAGAGAGGAAGAGAGAGAGAGAGAGAGATAGGGAGAGAGAGAGAGAGAGAGAGAGAGGATATACTACGGTATATATATATATATAAATAATATGTATCAATCTTAATGTTGTGTTAATATTATTTTGTTTCATTGATTCTTGATGCTTTGGCAATATTGTTGTTGTGACATTCATGCCAATAAAGCAAATTTGAATTGAATTGAATTGAGAGAGAGAGAGAGAGAGACAGAGAGGGAGAGAGAGAGAGAGAGAGAGGGAGAGAGAGAGAGAGAGAGAGAGAGAGAGAGAGCCTCTCTAATGGATCTACTGTCCCCGGCTTTGTTATTGAAGTGACTAAACATGTTGTTAATGAAAATGTTTTATTCCAAATGCTTTCTACTTTGCTTTCACATTTCCTGTGTTTTTTTAATTAAATTTATGCTTTTGTACACTGTGGTTTCTTGTTTGTCTGCTGCATTTATATGTTTGTTTGATGCCTCTCCTCTTTCTGACCAGTTCTCTGTTGAAAAGGAGATTCTTGACGTCCGGGTAAATAAAGGCTGAAATGAAAGAAAATATGTGTCTTTATACCTCTCTTTCTCCTCATAAATAACATGAAACGCAACAGACTGACACGTCTCACAGTGGCTCAGAGGTGTGCAGTGTGCTCTTCATGCCGTGGGTCTGAATCCTTCACATCGTGCCTCCTGTCTCCCACGCCTCTCCTCTGGACGTCGCTTCATAGCAGAAACAGGTTTAGTTGAAAGTCAGTTTGACGCTCAGATCCACGCCGAGCGCTTCAGTCTGCCCACACCTTCATCTTCAGGAGGAACCTCTTCAGCCTCGCCGTTCACATCAGGATCCACATCCTTCTCTCACTTTGGAGAACATGGTCTGACAGAAGAGAGAGAGTCTTACGCTTCATTACCAGCCTTGAAATGCAAATGACAGTATTGATGGTTCAGGTTAGTGGATGGATGCCGGATCACAGGGAAGCTTGTGATTCTGGACTCTCTCAGTCTTCAGCCTGTCATAATCAATAGCTTGACATTAGCAAAAATACCAGGCATCATTTCCACCACCGGTCTGCTTTGTATTATCAAGCACTCTCCGTTCTCGCCGAGCCGCGCGACGCTTTATCACAAGGAAAGTAATTTGCGGATCGATATCTTATCACTAATAGATGGACAGTGCAGAAAATGTTGCCGTCTCTGTTGTTTGCGACCTATTGATCGCCAGGCGGTTTTCATTTATTTCATTTGAGGCTGAGGTAGGATCTATTACGTGGAAACGTGAACCTCTGCAGGCGGGGGCACGGGACCGAGACCAGAGCAGGAGGTCGCTGGTTCCAATCCCCGAGACGCCGCCGAGGTGCTGCTGAGCAAGGCACCGAACCCACAGCACAGGGCTGATAAGATAAGATAAGATGAAACTTTATTGATCCCCGTGGGGAAATGAAGTCGTTGCAGCAGCAAAAGTAATCGGAGTCAGCAGGGAAAAGACAAATAAAATATAAGCAATATTAAAAAAAAGTAGCAATATAAAAAATAAGCAATAAAAACAGTAAAGAGTGATAAAACAGTAAATCAATATATTAGAAATAGACAGCTGTGTCTGCTGGTGTCTTATGAGTGTGGATAAGAATAATAATAAATAATAAAATATAATGGTATCAGTATGTATACAGTATTAAATAGCAGAAACATTCTGAAATTATTATCAATCTTATGTCAAGGATTGTTTTGGATTAATGCAATAAAAACAAGTAAAAAAATGCAGAATATAAGGAGGGAGATGTGAGCTCTGAGGCAGTGAGTATGTGAATTTACAGCAACGTACATGATGTGGAGAACAGTTTTCACATCATATTCAAATGAAGCCTGCAGAAGGCTTTATATATAATTATGTGCATAAAGTGCAGCGGTTTGAATGTGAGGCGGGCCGACGGGAGGAAGCGGCACAGCGCTCGGCTCAATCCCTCCCCGGATAAATAAAGGTTTTAAAAATATTGCCGCTCAGTCTAATACGAAGCATGACATCGTTGTTTTAATGACCCGCACATCAGCAGGCGTGTAAACTTGGTGAGTGCATTAGGATTGTCAAGGGGCTTACAATGGAACGAACAGCTCTCTAAACATGGTTTTATAATCCTCACATCCACCGGAGAGAGAGAGAGAGAGAGAGGGAGGGAGAGAGGGGGAGAGAGAGGGAGAGAGACAGAGGGAGAGAGAGGGAGAGAGAGAGAGGGAGAGAGAGAGAGAGAGGAGAGAGAGGGAGAGAGGGAGAGAGAGAGAGAGAGAGGGAGGGAGAGAGAGAGGAGAGAGAGGGAGAGAGAGGGGAAGAGAGAGAGAGAGAGAGAGAGACAGAGAGAGAGAGACAGAGAGAGAGAGAGAGAGAGAGAGAGAGGGAGAGAGAGAGAGAGAGAGCCTTATGTATTAGGTGAGAAAAATGAATGCTCAATATTAGCGTTACGTTTCAGCCTGCCATAAAAAGAGGGGCAATGAGTGACTATTGACAAATCAGTTCATCCATCCATTGTTTGTTTGTTTGTTTGTTTGTTTGTTTGTTTGTTTGGCTGTTGGTCTCCCACATCTGTCTCTTTTCGTTTATTTGTTTGTTTCCCATGTGGGTTGTTCTTTATTATTGTTATTACTTTATTACTGTTATTATTATTACTACTGCATGTTTTGTTTTTGTTTTTTTGTTTAAAATCATTACACAACTTCATGCTTTGGCAATATGAGCATACTTGTCATGCCAATAAAGCAAATTTGAATTTGAGAGAGAGAGAGATAGAGAGAGAGAGAGGGGGGGGAGAGAGAGAGAGAGAGAGAGAGAGGATCAATGAGGAGAAGTGGCAATGCGTGACTAAAAAAGACAGACAGACAAACCCAAGTGATAAAGAGGCAGAAAGACAAAGAGAGGAAAAGGGAATCATTGACGCCACTTTATGTCGCAGAAAAACCTCATAAAATGTTCCCTGTTTTTGTCCCAGCTGCAGGTTTCCTCAGTCGAAACAGGATAACATTTCATAAAAACACGGTCGGCAACCTGAGAGCAAGGCATGCAGACTGATACCTGGAGTCTGAGGTTTTAACCCGACCGTATCAGACTGCATTTTTCACTTGCACCGTAGTCATCCCATAATAATACCTATTCTCCCCCACAACAATAACAGTATGCTCCAGTGGATTTCCAATCCCGCCGGCGTGCCGTGTTTGGCTTATAAATACCAATAACGCTGTCAAATAAGGATCATATTCCACAGCGGCGGCGTGTCGCTGAATCTTAGCGGGCGGGTCGCCGGAGGAACGCGCCGCCATGTTGGAGGAGAAACTAGACGGCAACGTTTTCACCTCTTCCTCCCTGACAAACCAAAGAAAATTCATATCTGTGCAGGGGAATGGTGTTCAAATTATACTATCAAAGAGGAATGAAGAGGAATTTTTCTGAAGAATTAATTATGTAAAATACCAAGGATACCACTGCAGAGAAATTAGGTATTTGCTTGTCGCTGAGGAAGAGGCAGTAACTTTGATTTGAGGGTTTTTAATGTTTTACTGTAAAAGTAGAAAATGATCTCATAGAGTATTAAGTGTAGCACTGTTTTGCCAGTTTCTGCCTTATGGTTTGTATTGAAAACAAAAAGGACAGATCAATCAGCCTCCAATCTATTGCCAATATCACAGCTCTGGGTTTTTCTCTTGATTTCAGATTCTGGAGTCAAGTTTACAGTTTGGAGGAGAGTTGTTCCTGCTCACATGTATTGATCAGGCAGCAGGGTGTTTAGAAAGACTGTCCTTAACCAGAGGACCCGGGTTCAACCCCCCCACCCTGCTGAGGGGTCCTTGAGCAAGACACTGAATCCCCTCTAGCTCCAGACCTTGACCTCTGACCTCTCTGTGGAGGGGGGAAGATAAAATACTGTTTCCCTACATGGAGCAATAGAGGGGTGCAGAATTATTATTATTATTGAAACTGACAATTATGTTTTTTTTCCAGTTGAAACCAGTTGAAGGGGCTAGCCAAGACAAGCCAAGACTCTCCAAGACTCTCCAAGACTAACCAAGACTCACCAAGACTCTCCAAGACAAGCCAAGACTCACCAAGACTCTCCAAGACTAACCAAGACTCACCAAGACTCACCAAGACTCTCCAAGACAAGCCAAGACTCACCAAGACTCTCCAAGACAAACCAAGACTCACCAAGACAAACCAAGACTCACCAAGACAAACCAAGACTCTCCAAGACAAACCAAGACTCTCCAAGACTAACCAAGACTCTCCAAGACAAGCCAAGACTAACCAAGACTCATCAAGACTCTCCAAGACAAGCCAAGACTAACCAAGACTCATCAAGACTCTCCAAGACAAGACAAGACTCACCAAGACTCTCCAAGACTCTCCAAGACTCTCCAAGACTCT
>NC_135998.1:36943293-36948293 GCF_048128805.1 Centroberyx gerrardi
TAAATCCAACCCGCAGCTCCATGCTCGGCTCCGGTCCTGACGAGCGAGACGGGCGAATCACACACAGGGAGAGCCGCGGAAATCCGATTTTTTTATTCTTAATTTTCTCTCCTCCACAGATTCCAATTCACAGCCTCCTCCAGTTAAAAAACAAAAAAAAGAAAAATCCGGGTGGTGAAGGAAGAAGAGGAGGAGGAGGAGGAGGAGGAGGAGGGATGAAACAACCTCCCAAAAACCTCTGTCGGCTTGGATTCCTGTATAGGGAGTAAAAAAAAAAAAAAAAATCAAAAATATATACACGCACCGCCAATGCTGCTAATATTTCCCTTTAGAAATAGTAAGTTCCCAGGAGAGGCGGCAACTATAAAGGCAGCGTCTCCATCACTCCGGCGGTGAAGAGATATTCCCGTTATACACAGAATGATCACAAGTGTAGAGAGGTTAAAATCCACGTTGGATGGAGAGAAAAGAGGAGGAGAAGCCTTCCAGGAGGTCTGGTGGGAAGGATGGAGTGAGAGGATGAGGGGGACGCAGGGAGGTAGAGACCCCTCTCTCTCTCTCTCTCTCTCTCTCTCTCTCTCTCTCTCTCTCTCTCTCTACCTCGCTCTACCTCTCTCTCTCTGTATGCCTGTACAGCTGGACAGCTCCCGATGAGAGAGAGAGAGAGAGAGAGAGAGGGTAGAGAGACATCGCCTCTGCACGGAGCCATTGATCTAAAGAGGCTGGAGGTAAAGCCCGGCGCCGGGAGTCCAGCGGACCGGACCGGACCGGACCGGACTGGACCAGGAGGGGGAGCGGGGATATGAAGCCGAGCAGCCGGGAGAGATTCTCTGAACTCTCCTGCCCTCTCTGGTCAGACTGGGAACTAGAATGAACAGATCTGCACTAACTGGCTGTCACTTTAATGTTTGTGATAAAGGGAAAAGTTTCTCATAATACACATTTATAGATCTGCACTATCTCTGTAATTTTAATATTTTTTGTAAGGTGAAATGTTTTTTTTACAATGCACATTTACACCTGCACCAACTATAACTGTAGCTTTAATGTTTTTGATAAGAAGACTATTCTTTTTTACAATCCACATTTACAAATCTGCACTAACTATATCTTTAACTTTAATGTTTTGATAAGGGGAATAAGTTATTTTTATAATGCACATTTACAAATCTGCACTAACTATATCTTTAACTTTAATGTTTTGATAAGGGGAATAAGTTATTTTTATAATGCACATTTACAGATCTCCAGTAACCTCCTCTGTAATTTAAATATATTTGATGAGGTGAATAGTTTCCACACCGAACATCTGCACCATTAGACAGTTTCTGTACAGATTTTCTGCTATAAACTGTTAATGTGAATATCATCTGTAAATTCACATATTGCTTTTCTTCATATTCTCAGTTTCATCTCGCTGTTAAATATTGGATTTTTATAATGTTTCACTTATTTCATCCTGCAGATATTTATTCTATTTCTTCTCAGTGAGCTCTACTGCTGCTGCTGCTGAGTCTCACATGACGCTCTAATCCTTTCACACTGTTAACATGTAATCCTTTGTAATGCGTTTTCACACTTTCCTCCTCACATTTCTACTTAGCATGTCGGTTAAGGCACAATATGTTTTAATGCCGCTGATTGGCTCTATTCTGATTTACTGTCTATATTTATCCTGCTCTCTCTGCCTCGTGTTTCTCTTTGTCTTATTTGCTTTGTGATCTTTGTCATTTCTCAGTTTCCCCACGGGGATCGACACCTGGCTTTATCTTATCTGATGGATCTGTAGAAATGTGAATATATGAATATGTGGGAGTGTTTTGCCCGTGAACAACAGGATCCACCAGCTCAGATTATCCATTTAAAAACATTTTCATGGTATTTAACCAAACGTGACGTCTGGCGGAGGCGTTTATCTAAAGCTGCTCACAGCAACGGGAGGAGAAACACTGTTAGTGTGAAGTTACAGACTATATTATACAGTATTATACATGATATATTATAATATGTTATTGTAAACATGTACATTATGCAGAGGACAGTGTTACTGTCACACTCAGAAAAAAAGGTACAGTGATTTACCTCGTGTCGCTGTTCACACACACGCACCTTTATGACAAAAAGGTACAACTTGGTACCTTTTTTTTTCTGAGTGCACATACACACACACACACACACACACACACACACAGCAGTCTTTGTTCCTGGCCTCAGTGTGAGGCTGATCAGGCCGGGCGATAACCAAACACAGAAAGAGACAATTACCTAATTACTTATTATCAGACTCTGAATTAGCAGCAGCCAAAACACTGAATGTGTGTGTGTGTGTGTGTGTGTGTGTGTGTGTTTCTCTGTGTGTCTGCGAGTGTATATCTGTCTCTGTTTCTTTGTCTGTGTGTATGTACATCTGTGTGTGTGTGTGTGTGTGTGTGTGTGTCTGCGAGTGTATATCTGTCTCTGTTTCTTTGTCTGTGTGTATGTACATCTGTGTGTGTGTGTGTGTGTGCTTGTATGTGCATCACCGTGTGTGTTTGTGTGTATAGCATGTCTGCCTTCATGTGTATGTACATCTGTATGTCTCTATCTGTTTCCGTGCATGTGTGTGTGTGTGTGTGTGTGTGTGTGTGTGTGTGTGAACCTCTCTCTAACAAAGCCTGCTTTATTCCACATTGAAAACCCTCCAATAAGAGCCAATTACAGCACAATACAGCTGATAACGTGCATTTATCTGCTGCTGGTTCACACAACCTTAGACCAGTCTGTGTGTGTGTGTGTGTGTGCGTGTGTGTGTGTGTGTGTGTGTGTGCGTGTGTGTGTGTCTATAAAGGGCTTTCAGATGACATAATGGCAGCCATGTTGGAGGTCGTCAGCTCTGTGAACAGCTGCTTGTGTTTCTGAACGTCTCAACAGAATTGAACAGGAGTGAAAACAGTTGAAATTAAAGATATTGATTATCGGCTCTCAGCAGCTTCAATACAGAACTGTATGTTTTGTAAAATAGATCCCACCTTGTCTGTGGGGAGGCGAGGCTCTTGGTTCTTGTGGGCCGTCTATAGCAGAGAAAGAGCGTATAAAGCGTCCGTAAAAAGCCCTATTCGCACGGGACTAGTATGACCTGGGGATCTCTAGCAGTTTGTAATAATTGTCTGTGATCTTAATCCCGTGTGAATCTGCCATGTCCGTAATTTGTAAAGTAAAAATTCCACCCCAAATTACCTACCGTATTTCGCCAAACACAGAGGTCATGTGATAATCGGTGATTTGGGGTCGTATTTTTATTTTTTTTCAATGTTTTTTGTTTTCTCCGCGCCTTTTTTCTGCCTCTTGTCCGGTCGAGAATTATGACGGCTGCGTTGACAATTATAAATGAAAGTTTTGACAGCATTTTGGGTGCAAATTCAGGAGCACAGCATGGAGACCCATTCGCAGAAAGAGCAAACTCAAATCCATCAGAAGAGCGAAATCTCGAAAGATGACGAGATGGATGACAGTCATGGCAGCATGCGGTAAGGAACATTTTTCTATCTTTCAACAGGCTCAACAGTTAGCCTTGACATCATATCCGGGGGATAATGTCAGTAAATTCGAGTAAAATACAGACTTATCCCGTGCCGCACGAAACACAGACGTGGGTGGGGAATTTCTAAATCACATGAGGTCTCCAGGTAATTCTAGTCCCGTGCGAATACGGCTAAAGCTAGCAAAGCCCAGAAACCTTTGTACCTGCTTCACGGAGGCAGGTGTGGGCCGGCGGACCGCTGCCTGCACCTTGCCTGGATCCACCTGCACCCTCCCTGGGGTGATGATGTGACCCAGGAAGGGAACACGGAACATTTCTCTGGTCTGACATACAGATGGTTAGTGAACAACCGCTTCAGCACCTGCCTCACCTGCTGGACGTGTTCCCTCTGGGTCCGGGAGCAGGTAAAGACGTCCTCCAGGTAAACAAACACACACCGGCCCAGCATGTCCCTCAGCGCATCGTTTACCAGGGGCCCGGGAGACAGCAGGGGCAAGACCAAAGGGGCACAAGGTCCTCATAGTGCCCCGTCTTAAACTCATCTCCCTCCCGAACGCACTCGAGCTCGGGGGCTTTGTGCAGGTGCAGCTGGGTGAAGATGGAGACCGGCTAGAGGAGCGGGTGTTGGTTCTTAACTGCGATGTTGTCGAGCGGCCCGGGTGGACGGAGACCCCCGTCGCTCCGGGACGTCCCGCGGAGCCTCGGTGAAAGCCTCTCGGATGCTCTGGAGTTGGTTAGCCGGCTGACCCGCGGACAACAAAGCTGCTGAGTGTGACTGTAACACTGCTGACAGGACGAGCAGGCGGGCTGAACGGCAGCTGGCTGGAGGTTTATTCAACAGGTGAAAATAAACAGAGGAAAAAAGCCAACAAGGCTCCACAACTAACAAAACTTACAGAGGCAAAAACAACAAACGTTCTTAGATTACAACTTTGGATATTGCTGAACCACAAGCTGACGGTACGACCTCTCAGTAAGGAGGCTCAGGACTCTGGAAGCACCTGGATGAAGATGAAGATGAAGATGAAGAGCAGAGGCAGACACGAGCCAGGTGGAGGCGATACACATTAATGATCAGGAGGAGGGAACCATGAGCACTGAGGACCAGATCTGTTCCCCAGCTCAAATCCTACCTGGACAGCAGCACACACACACACACACACACACACACACACACACACACACACACGCACACACACACACACACACACACCGAGAGTTAGACACAATCATGCTCTCTGTGATTCCCTTATTCTATCTTTCTTTCTTTCTTTCCTCTCTCTCCTTTTTCTCGCTCCTCCTCCCTTTTCTTTCCACCATCCCCCTCTCTCATCTCTCTCTCTCTCTCTCTCTCTCTCTCTCTCTCTCTCCTCTATTTTCATTTTAAAGATCCCAGATCTACCAACACAATGGAGCCATATTCTAATGACTGGCCGCAGTGTGTGTGTGTGTGTGTGTGTGTGTGTGTGTGTGTGTGTGT
>NC_135998.1:36955793-36968293 GCF_048128805.1 Centroberyx gerrardi
GTGACCGACGTATCTGAACCGATCACTAGTGACAGACATATCGGCCGCTCTGACGTCTCTCACATGATGCTGCAGCCAGTCAGCCTCTACATGTTAGCAGACATTTACCAACTGACCCAACAATGTCGTCCAGTTTGACAAAAAATATCGTCTCCTCAACCAATCTGTTGGTTGAGGAGACGATTTTGAATTCAACCTAACCCTGAGCAGTGCGAGGGGAAGTCCTGCTGATCCTTAACACCTTAACCCCCCCCCGCCCCGAACTTCATCTCTCCTCCCACTTTGGCACAGTCGAGTTCACAGCGAGTCTCCAAAATACTAAAATCCTTTTCTTTCTTTCTTCTTCCTTCCCTCCTGTCTTTCTGTCTTTCTCCTCCTCCAGACGAGCCGGTTGGTTTTCTGTCTGAATCCCTCAGACTGATTGCAGGTTATTTTCAGATAACTGCAGGTTGCTTCACAGATTCTCTGTAAAACCCATTTCTCTCTCTCTCTCTCTCTCTCTCTCTCTCTCTCTCTCTCTGTTAAACCTCAGTCTTGTGTGTTGGGCGGTGAGAGGGAGATTCTGGATGTGAGCCTGTAAGGCGGCGAAGATGTTTAGAGGTGAGAGGAGCTGAAAGTGGAGAACAGATTGAATCTGAAATCGCTGTTTAAAAAATAAAGTTCCGGCGAAGTCTAACAGCACCGGAGCAGATTTCCTCCTGCTTGGTTTGTTGTTGCAGTTTTCAGGTTGATAATTTATAAATTTGCAGCAGAAGAGTTTATTTTGAAAATGCTGCAGACATTAAACCAAATGATCGTACTTTGTAAAGGAGAGGAGGGAGAGCTGCTTTTAAATGTAAGTGGAGAGAGAGATAACGATAAAGAGAGCAGAGTTATTCCACTTGATAAAAAGTGAGAGTCTCTCCTTCCTCTAAACCCAACCTGTCTCTCTGCTGCATTGCATTCTGGTCTCTCTCCTGCTCCTGCAGTGCATTCTGGTCTCTCTCCTGCTCCTGTGGTGGAGAAACTGGTCTCTCTCCTCTTCTACGATGGATTTCTCCCTGTATGATTGTTGAACGTCTCTCGGTGCAAAATGGCGGCTCTAGAAAGAAGCCCTCGCTCTTTGATTCTGAGGGACTGACACCAAAACCTGACGTTTACCGCTGAGGTTTTACATCCTGAAACATTTTCTCATATCAAACTCCACTGTAGCTGCTGGAAACATCTGGAGGTGACGTCACCTCGTCTACGATTGGCCGGTTATCCACCAAGAAGAAAAACACAACTAACTGCTGAATGGAGCCAGAGTACCAACAGCTGATTTGACAGAGTTTAAGTGTTTTAGGGGAGTTTTAATTTAAGTACGTAACTAAATGATTGACAACACATGAAAATCAAATCAGGGTAATTTCTACAGAATAGAAAACAAAACAAAACAACAGATGATTTGGAAGTAACCTTTTCATATATTTAATTTTTTGCCTACAGTTAAAAATATAAACACTTAATTCAAAATGAGCTGCAAATTGCTTTCAATTTGCAAGAGTTGATGATTTTAGAGTGTTTGATGTAATTAACAGGAGAGAACAGAGAGGAGGCTTCATGTTTGTGTGTGTGTGTGTGTGTGTGTGAGAGAGAGAGAGAGAGAGAGACAGAGAGAGAGAGAATTACATTAGCATTATACCCAAACAGCTAAACACCTCAAACTTAAGAGTTTTGCCACAGAACAGTAAAATAAACCTGAGTGCTTCATTAAAGTGGAAATAAAATCCTTCATTATGTTGTTTAATGAAGTTTTTTTTCAAAGAATCATTTGTATTGAGATTCACACATTGATATAATGTTGTGGTCAGAGGGGCGGGGCCCCGCCTACTCCACATGACGCTTAGTGCCTTGCTCCGCCCATTGAGCTACACAGGGAATAACAATAATAATAATAATAATACTCTATTGATGTGTAGTGCTATGTGCAGTCTGTCTGTATGTAGACTGATATGGATTGATCTATATAGATTGATATGAATGTCTTTATCATCCATCTATCCACATCACATTGAAAAGTTGAATTCCTGCTGGTGAATCTGTTCATTTTCTCCTGACTCATCATCAGCTTCCCCGACAAACAGTCCAACCTTAATTAGTTCTTTAATCGAGGATAATTAATTAGATTGGTTTCATCCTCATTCAGCGCACATTGCCTCAAATCAGTGTTAGCCTTAAAGAAACTATTTTAATTAACTTCTAATATGATGCACACAGAAGTAGAAAAAAAGGAGTAAAAGTTAATGTTCTTGCTCTTCTCCTCTAACTCTTTAGTAACGATGTGATTCAGGAATATTTTTGATTTGAAAACAGATCTTTTTAAATATCACTAAACATTAATCAGTAAACTATTCAGAAACACAGATGGTAGAAACGATTGATCCTCAAAAACTGAACTGTTGTGTAATCAAAGGTCTTGGGACGACTCTTCATTACTTCACTAGTTATTAAAAGAAAGTGAGGTTCTTTAATTAGTTTATTATTCAAATAGTAAGATATCATGGACTTTACTTTCATACCAGCAGTCGTTTTGTCTGAGCAGGCCTCCGTTTGTTTTTAAACATAATTAAAATAAAACTTTACAAAGGCTTATATGATCAAGTCAGCCTCAAGCTAACCTTCCACACAGCAGCTTCAGAACATCAGTTGCCATGGTAACTGATCTAGACTTACTTTGATTTCGGTTTTTGGAACTGAAAATCCCGGATATCCGTGAATTCTGAGTTAACAGATCTGGAGAATTCACCCACTTAGTGGTGTGTTTACTGAAGGATTCAGATCCAACAACAACAACAACAACAACAACAACAAAGGAAAAAGACATATAGGATATTTCAGTTCAAATGCAAAATAATTCAATACAAACCAGGAATACAAATTTAACATAGAGGCAGCGTCAAATACATTCAGAAAGTCAAAGCTAGTTCAGTCAGAGCTTTTCAACAAACACATTCAACATCATTCAGTTTCTCATTAACCACCAAACTAACTCAACCAAGAGAACCTAAATCATCAATCAATAATCAATAACATCAAGTGTTCATGAATAGCATCAGCTCACGTTGCTGTAAGACGCACAGACGATCCTCCAGCAACAGGCGATACATTTGAAAGGCAAACATGGCTGAGAAACAATGCACTGGCCAGGTCCTCCATGTCCTCCATGTCCTCCAGGTCCTCCAGGTCCTCCATGTCCCCCAAGTTCTCCACAGGTCCTCCAGGTCCTCCATGTCCTCCATGTCCTCCAGGTCCTCCATGTCCTCCATGTCCTCCACAGGTCCTCCAGGTCCCCCATGTCCTCCATGTCCTCCAGGTCCTCCATGTCCTCCAGGTCCTCCAGGTCCCCCATGTCCTCCATGTCCTCCAGGTCCTCCATGTCCTCCATGTCCTCCATGTCCTCCATGTCCTCCAGGTCCCCCATGTCCTCCATGTCCTCCATGTCCTCCATGTCCTCCACAGGTCCTCCAGGTCCTCCATGTCCTCCATGTCCTCCATGTCCTCCAGGTCCTCCAGGTCCTCCATGTCCTCCAGGTCCTCCATGTCCTCCATGTCCTCCATGTCCTCCAGGTCCCCCAGGTCCTCCACGTCCTCCATGTCCCCCAAGTTCTCCACAGGTCCTCCAGGTCCTCCAGGTCCAGTGGTGAGCAGGAGTCAGGATGACTTGGACCTGGTTCAGGATGTGGGGAGCCAGGTCCCCTGCTGAGTCGGCCTTTTGGGCCACTGGACTTCCTTTAAACAGATGCTCACTGTAAAGCTGCTCAGTGGGATCTTTCTCTCAGGTGAAGTCATCCATGATCTTCGGAGTATGTTCTTAAAGTGAAAGGTACGAAGTCTTTGCGCTGTGTGATAACTTCCTGTCACATGGAGCATGGAGCTGAACTTCTTCTTCTGGGGCTCATATTATGAAGTTGCTCTTCCTCAGGCTGCACAGAGCAGAGTTCCCCACTGCACCGCCAACTCTGACATCAGCATTTTTAGTTTCAGGTTTGGTGCTAAAAGGCTGATGGGGCATTTCCCTCAGCCTCCATCAGGCCGGCTGCCAGACGCTCCTCTTTGGCTCTACCTCCCGTGATGCGGATTCTATTAAGCTTCGTGCCAAAGCTGATCTGTGCTCTGTCTTGATGTTCCTCTCTTTGGTCCTGAGGTCTGATCAGGCCTCATGTTGATACAAGTGTCATGAAACGTCTCGCACTTCAAACAGCTGAGCTCGCTGTGCGCTCGTCCGACGAGGTTCAAGACTTCCTGACTCAAACATCTGAGCTGAGAGCAGTTTCATTATTGAAGCGGTTCAGACTGTAAACACCTGGATCCAACCAGGACTCTCTATGGACCGCCTGGCGCTCCTCTGCCTTCCAGAGGCTGAACTGGTTTCAGAGGAGAAAGAAAGAGACCGACAGCAGGAAACAGAAGGAGAGGCTGAAACTGAGCATGCTCAGGATTTCGAGGGAAACGGAGATCGTGAAGTTTTCAGTAAAGTCTGAAACTGTCCGAGTCTCCGGTGATCCTCCTCTGTCCTGCTGACCGGACTTTGCTCCGCAGCTGGAGACAGGAACATGAAGGGAACAGTTCTATAAGAAACACATGGAGACACATTAACCTGAATAAAGCCAATAGTCAGATTACTGCTGTCCATGTAAACGTAGTCAGTGAGAGGGGATTTATGCCATTTAGAAAGTATCTTACCTCACAGTCTGTAAAAAGCTTCTCAGTAGAGCTGTGCTGGGCAGACAGGAAGTTGTTTTCTCTCACTTGGTGATGTCCAGCTCTGCTGCTCTCTGTGGATTCATCTCAAATAAACAGCAGAGAATAGAACTGAAAGAGACTTCATCAGCAACAACTTTCCTACTGAGTACAAAGAATCAGCCTGGCTTAGTTCAAACTACTGACTGATGATTGGAGATTTTTACTACTACATACATAGTAATAGTGATACATACTACATCATATACTACATCATATACATACTGCATTAGATACTACATCATATACATACTACATCATATACTACATCATAGACATACTACATCAGGTACTACATCATATACATACTACATATACATCATATACTACAGTATCCTGGTCCCAGACTCCTAAATCTCATCCATCCACTCTTCAGTGTTTGTGGAGCGATTCAGAGAAGTTGTCCTGGGACGGTTTTTCAACACCCCCCCCCCCCCCCCACACACACACACACACACACACACACACACACAGAAAACGGCTAATGAGGAGGAGATATCTGCTGAATAATGGAGTGGAACCAGACGGATATTCAGTCTGAGGATCAGGATGACACACTACACACAGTCTAGAGTCTCCAGTCCACCTGCAGGTCTTTGGACTGGAGGAAACCCACACCAACAGGAACAACATGCAGACTCCACACAGAAAGGACCGGGCCGAGGTTCAAACCCAGGTTTAGTCCCTGTCATTTACTTATTTTTTCCTTTTGTTTTTATTTGAAGATTGTGGCAGGGGTACAGGCATCAATCATACAGTTACAATTATTACAGTTACTGTTAACCCAAA
Source organism: Centroberyx gerrardi (assembly GCF_048128805.1). Taxonomy (NCBI): domain Eukaryota; kingdom Metazoa; phylum Chordata; class Actinopteri; order Beryciformes; family Berycidae; genus Centroberyx; species Centroberyx gerrardi. The sequence goes on from NC_135998.1 coordinate 36,961,344, forward strand.
AATGAAATTTCTCGATTCAAGTTTTTTTTTCTCATTCCCATCTCCCATCCTCCAAACTTGACATCCCACTCCCCCCCCCCCCCCCCCTATCCCTGCACTCCAAGAAAAAATAAATAAATAAAAAATAAAAAAATAAAAAAACTTCAGCCTGCAATTCACATGTTTGGTGTCTTTGCAAACTTTGGGATGTTGACTAGAAAATAAAAAAAAGAAAATGTGGGTTTGAACAAAGCTTGGCTGTGAAACGTGTGTTTGTAATGATGGGTAGCGGTTAAAGATAAATACATTTTAGAGACCCCACAGAATTTGTTTTTGAAGATTCATGGTGTCTCAGGCATTAATTACCTGCCTGGCGCGAGCCCCGAGAGAAAATCCCCTCCATACTTCACCCTCTTTACATCTCCTCACAGCAGACCCTCAGCTGTCCTGCTCCCTCCCTGCCGGACGCTGAAATAAGTTTCCCGGTACCAATTATCGCTGTTGGCCAGAATCTGGAACCGAGTCGGACTGTTTCGGCCCAGAATCGATACGTCCAGGTGTTATCACTTTATTAGCGGCGCCGGTCTGCCGGCGACTCCCCCGATAAGCCGGTAATGTAGTCCCAATACAAACAACAACTAAATGGACTTAACAAGCTGCTCTCCTGCTGCTCGAGTCTGTCTGCTGCGGTCGGATCCTATCTGCAAAACAAAGAGCAGCTCGCAGCAGGCAAACAGAGAGAGGAGGAGGAGAGCTCTGCTGGTTTAATCAATGGTACTGCTGGAGGGGGGGGGGGGAGATGGAGAGAGATGGAGAGAGAGAGAGAGAAGAGGGATGTGGGAGGTAAAGAGAGCGAATGGAGAGAGGAAAAGAAGGGAGAGAGGTATAGAGAAGGCAAGAGAGAGAGAAATGGAGTGGTAAGAAAAGAGATAGAGGAGAGCGAGAAAGAGAGAGGGAGATGGAGAGAGGTAAAGAAGGGAGAGAGAGGTATGGAGAAAAAGAGAAACGGGTAAGAGAGGGAAGAAGAGGTAGAAAGAGAGAGAGAGAGAGAGATGGAGAGAGGTAGAGGGAAGAGGGATGTGGGAAGTAAAGAGAGTGAATGGAGAGAGGAAAAGAAGGGAGAGAGGTATAGAGAAGGCAAGAGAGAGAGAAATGGAGTGGTAGAGAGAAGAAAAGAGATAGATGAGAGCGAGAAAGAGAGAGGGAGATGGAGAGAGGTAGAGAGACATGAGGGATTGTGGAAGGCAAAGAGAGAAGATGAGAGAGGGAAAGAAGGGAGAGAGGTATGGAGAAAAAGAAACAGGTAATAGAGGGAAGAAGAGGTAGAAAGAGAGAGAGAGAGAGATGGAGAGAGGTAGAGGGAAGAGGGATGTGGGAAGTAAAGAGAGCGAATGGAGAGAGGAAAAGAAGGGAGAGAGGTATAGAGAAGGCAAGAGAGAGAGAAATGGAGTGGTAAGAAAAGAGATAGAGGAGAGCGAGAAAGAGAGAGGGAGATGGAGAGAGGTAGAGAGACATGAGGGATTGTGGAAGGCAAAGAGAGAAGATGAGAGAGGGAAAGAAGGGAGAGAGGTATGGAGAAAAAGAAACAGGTAATAGAGGGAAGAAGAGGTAGAAAGAGAGAGAGAGAGAGATGGAGAGAGGTAGAGGGAAGAGGGATGTGGGAAGTAAAGAGAGCGAATGGAGAGAGGAAAAGAAGGGAGAGAGGTATAGAGAAGGCAAGAGAGAGAGAAATGGAGTGGTAAGAAAAGAGATAGAGGAGAGCGAGAAAGAGAGAGGGAGATGGAGAGAGGTAGAGAGACATGAGGGATTGTGGAAGGCAAAGAGAGAAGATGGAGAGAGGGAAAGAAGGGAGAGAGGTATGGAGAAAAAGAGAAACAGGTAAGAGAGGGAAGAAGAGGTAGAAAGAGAGAGAGAGATGGAGAGAGGTAGAGAGAAGAGGAATGTGGGAGGTAAAGAGAGCGAATGGAGAGAGGAAAAGAAGGGAGAGAGGTATAGAGAAGGCAAGAGAGAGAGAAATGGAGTGGTAAGAAAAGAGATAGAGGAGAGCGAGAAAGAGAGAGGGAGATGGAGAGAGGTAGAGAGACATGAGGGATTGTGGAAGGCAAAGAGAGAAGATGGAGAGAGGGAAAGAAGGGAGAGAGAGGTATGGAGAAAAAGAGAAACGGGTAAGAGAGGGAAGAAGAGGTAGAAAGAGAGAGAGAGAGAGAGATGGAGAGAGGTAGAGGGAAGAGGGATGTGGGAAGTAAAGAGAGCGAATGGAGAGAGGAAAAGAAGGGAGAGAGGTGTAGAGAAGGCAAGAGAGAGAAATGGAGTGGTAAGAAAAGAGATAGATGAGAGCGAGAAAGAGAGAGGGAGATGGAGAGAGGTAGAGAGACATGAGGGATTGTGGAAGGCAAAGAGAGAAGATGGAGAGAGGGAAAGAAGGGAGAGAGAGGTATGGAGAAAAAGAGAAACAGGTAAGAGAGGGGAGAAGAGGTAGAAAGAGAGAGAGAGAGAGATGGAGAGAGGTAGAGAGAGAGATGGAGCGAGATAGAGAGAGGAGGGATGTGGGAGGTAAAGAGAGTGAATGGAGAGAGGAAAAGAAGGGAGAGAGAGGTATAGAGAAGGCAAGAGAGAGAAATAGAGTGGTAGAGAAAAAAAAGAGAGCGAGCGAGAAAGAGAGAGGGAGATGGAGAGGTAGAGAGAGATGGAGAGAGGTAGAGAGAGAGATGGAGCGAGATAGAGAGAGGAGGGATGTGGGAGGTAAAGAGAGTGAATGGAGAGAGGAAAAGAAGGGAGAGAGAGGTATAGAGAAGGCAAGAGAGAGAAATAGAGTGGTAGAGAAAAAAAAGAGAGCGAGCGAGAAAGAGAGAGGGAGATGGAGAGGTAGAGAGAGATGGAGAGAGGTAGAGAGAGAGAGAGATGGAGAGAGGTAGAGGTGGAGATGGAGAGAGGTAGAGAGAGAGATTGAGAGAGGAAGAGAGAGGTAGAGAGAGAGGTAAAGAGACATGAGGGATTGTGGAAGGCAAAGAGAGAAGATGGAGAGAGAGAAAGAAGGGAGAGAGGTACGGAGAAAAAGAAACGGGTAAGAGAGGGAAGAAGAGATAGAAAGAGAGAGAGAGAGAGATGGAGAGAGGTAGAGAGAGAGATGGAGCGAGATAGAGAGAGGAGGGATGTGGGAGGTAAAGAGAGTGAATGGAGAGAGGAAAAGAAGGGAGAGAGAGGTATAGAGAAGGCAAGAGAGAGAAAGAAGGGAGAGAGGTACAGAGAAAAAGAAACGGGTAAGAGAGGGAAGAAGAGATAGAAAGAGAGAGAGAGAGAGAGAGAGAGATGGAGCGAGGTAGAAACACAAGAGCAAAGGAAGCAGGTAGAGAGAGGTAAGACTGTAGAGAGAGAGAGAGAGAGACAGAGAGAGAGAGAGAGAGAGAGAGAGAGAGAGAGAGAGACAGAGAGAGAGAGAGAGAGAGAGAGATGGAGCGAGGTAGAAACACAAGAGCAAAGGAAGCAGGTAGAGAGAGGTAAGACTGGAGAGAGAGAGAGAGAGAGACAGAGAGAGAGAGAGAGAGAGAGAGAGATGGAGCGAGGTAGAAACACAAGAGCAAAGGAAGCAGGTAGAGAGAGGTAAGACTGGAGAGAGAGAGAGAGAGAGACAGAGAGAGAGAGAGAGAGAGAGAGAGCCAACCTGCTTCCCAGAGTCAATGCAGAAGGTTTTACACACTTTGTTCTTCTGCTGAAGCGTTAAATCACGATGTAGCTTAGCAGCGGCTGGCGTCGTTAGCATGGCAACGGGTCCGGGTCGCCGCGGGTTACATCCCGACACACGGGCCCGAGGCAGCGCAGCAGACACATTATTCAGCTTGTTAGCTTCCTTTGAACCGGCGCGGCAGAATGAGAGGAGCTCGGTTCAGCCTGCCGCCCGCCGCCGTGGTGCTGAGGAGAGAGGAGCTGACCTCTGACCTCCAGCCGCTCATCATGAAGGGCAAACATCCACCAATAGGAACAGAACGTGGATCCTCTCACACTGTTAGATAGTCTGTGATGTTCAATGTATTCCAGGAGTTATTTAGTGATCAAGTGTAATTTACTGTTTTGATGAACCCTCTTTCCCTCAACCTGCCTCGTCTACTTCTAATTCAGTCAGGGATTTCCTACGAATTTCCCAGAATGCCTTTCGACAACTCCCAAAGAAGGGGCGGGAACTTGTATTCAGCTCTGGTTAAAGACAGACGGGTGGAGACAGTGATAGTGACAGTAAGAGCAAGAGAGCAGAGAGTTTTTCCAGTCAACTAAAAGTGAGTCTCCCTCCTTCCTCAACCCCAACCTGTCTCTCTCCTGCTCCTGCAGTGCATGCTGGTCTCTCTCCTGCTCCTGCAGTGCATGCTGGTCTCTCTCCTGCTCCTGCAGTGCATTCTGGTCTCTCTCCTGCTCCTGCAGTGCATTCTGGTCTCTCTCCTGCTCCTGTGGTGGAGAAACTGGTCTCTCTCCTCTTCTACGATGGATTTCTCCCTGTATGATTGTTGAACGTCTCTCGGTGCAAAATGGCGGCTCTAGAAAGAAGCCCTCGCTCTTTGATTCTGAGGGACTGACACCAAAACCTGACGTTTACCGCTGAGGTTTTACATCCTGAAACATTTTCTCATATCAAACTCCACTGTAGCTGCTGGAAACATCTGGAGGTGACGTCACCTCGTCTACGATTGGCCGGTTATCCACCAAGAAGAAAAACACAGCAAACTACTGAATGGGCAGGAAGCAACGGGGCTTATGGGAAATGTAGTCTTAATGTGGAGAAACACTAGCAGTACCAACACTACTGCTGTCTCCACCAGGCTCTCACTGGTTTACAGTCATTAGACCAAGGTAGGAATATTGATTTGACCTGATAGATTGATGGTTAAAACACACAGCAGCTTGTTTAAATTCGCTCATCACAGTCGGATGAAACTCCGGCTCACCCTCCTGATCCAGCAGCTGAAGAATGTCTTCACACCTGACATTTCTATTTCTCTGTTGCAGAAAGCAGCTGGAGGCCTTTTCCTCCCCTCATTCCTTCACATTAAGGTCAATTCTCTGGTCTCTCAACTGACTGCACGGTTATGTAAATGCTGATATTCTCAAATAAATCAATTAAATGATAAAAGAGGATGTTTTCTGTGTCCGTTGTTACTCTTGCTTCGCCTTGGCAACCAGGAATAGTATTTTAGAGGTTTCAGGAAGTACCATCAGGGTTCATGAACCTTTACTCAAGGATTACTGTAGAACCTTTAACGATTGAAGAACTTACATATATTATAGGTTCCTTAAAGTACCATCAATGTTCATGAACCCTTTTTGAAAGAGTTTCTCAAAGAACCTTCTCTGGCGGAGGAACCTCCACAGGTTAGAGGTTCCCTTAAGTACCGTCAGGGTTCATGAACCCTTTTTAAAACAGATTCCTCAAGAGACCTTCTGCGATTGAAGAATGTCCATATTTTAGAGGTTCCTGGAAGTACCATCTGGTTCATTAACCTTTATGACAGGGTTCCTCAAGGAACCTTCTCTGGTGTAAGAACCTCCATACGTTAGAGGTTCCTTTAAGTGCCATCAGGGTTCATGAACCATTTATTAAACAGATTCCTCAGTGATTCCATTGTTAAGGGGTTTCTCAATGAACCTCAATGAACCGTCTGTAGCTGAAGAGCCTCTTAGAGGTTCCTTTAAGTACCATCAGGGTTTTGTTCGAGGTTCCTGGAAGGATTCATGAACCATTTATCAAACAGATTCCTCAGGGAACCACTAGCATGGAAGAACGTCCATATGTTTCTTTAAGTGCCATCATTTTTGGAACAGGTTCCTCAAGGAATCTTTGGCAATTTAAGAACCTCCATATGTTGGAGGTTCCTGGACGCACCATCAGGACTCATGAGCCCTTTATGAAATGGGTTTCTCAAGGAACCTTCTGGGGTTTCATTAAGGTTGTAATCTGTAGAACCCCCACAGCTTCCTTTAAGATCTGAGTTTCATAGTGAAGCAGAGGAAATATGTGATTTAGTTTAGCAGGCTGCTTCTGGAGCTCGTCCAGTTAAATGAAAGGAGCTGGATTCATGCTGATGGTTCCTCAAACATTCCCACTGAAGTTATCGTCTTCTCTGTAAAACAGAATTAATTAGTCAGCTAGCCAGCTGCTAATTCAGCCTCAGTCACTGGATGACTGGCAGAACGAAGCAAAATAACTTACATGTCATATAAATCACATCAAAGACCTGGGCCTCAGTTATCTACAATGCGTACGTACAAATATTATATGTGTGTAAACCATGCATATGACCATTACTAAGCAGAGTGGGATTTATCAATTTGTACTTCAGAATGTGCGTAAATTTAAGCACAGCTGAACGGAAAGGAAAAGGAAACATGACCAAGAAAGTCAGGAACAGATTTGGACAGTCCATATTGTCCAACTATATTATCTACCATTTAAGCATATTGACTTAAAATGACTAGTTGACAGTCATTTTAAATATTAGTAATTCAGAGTATAGTTAATCACAATGAGACGTTGATTGCTGTGTAAAATGTCTCTTCTTGTTTTGATGGAGGATTTGGAGCTTTCTGCATCAGAGTGTTTTCAGAGAGAGCATCGACTTCAACTGAGTCAGTGGATTTTGTTTTCCAAAGCCTGTTCTGGAACCATTTATTTTATTTTATCTGCCTCCAACTTCTTCACAGAGGAACAGCGGGTGGATGGCTTGTTGACTGGTGTAGCTTTTGCCATATTTTGATGCGCTAGGCTTAGAGAAATATATTTAAAAACTAATTATTCATCCAGACAGGAGGAGGTCCACATCGGACAGGCTGGTCTCAGTCTGCCCTCCTCCTGGTGCAGCAATGTGTTTCTTGTTGACTGTAATTATTCATTTTTGGCAAATGTCTTCAGGTTGAACTTCTGTTTTTTTTTAATTTCTGCCACTGCTCTGCAGATAAAACAGAGTTTAATGCAGCTCACACCTGCT
>NC_135998.1:36973293-36978293 GCF_048128805.1 Centroberyx gerrardi
CCAGCAAATTCAGTTGTTTTGGAGAAAGCTGCATTGTACTTCTTCCAGGGATCTCCGGGACTGTTTTATGGACTAAAAAAAACTCTACCCGATTTTCTACTGGCATGGGGGTGAGTAGATAATGACTGAATGAGATGAACTATTCCTTTAAGAACACTTGGATTCTGCTGCAGAGCTGTTTTATGGTAATTGAATTTGTCGTTTTTGGAACTCTAAAGAAACGACTTCTGTTGTTTTGAAGAAGGCTGAACGGAGCTGTGCGTTAAACGGTCTTACAAACTTCCCCAGTGTTTCAACTGACTGAGTGCGTACACAACAACACCTCGAACACAGCTGACGTACGCTAGTTCTGTTGGATCCCCGGAAGTCATCAAGTCAGTGTAGAGCCTCCATAACAGAGTAGAAGCACAGCGCCTCCTTGTGGACAGCAGAGTGACGGATGCTTTGAAAAATGTTAAACTTTGCGTTGTCAGCAGACTTTCAGAATCGTTGTTTTCAGCTGGAAGTGATGGTTGGCATAGCAACTAGTAAACAATGTATGTTTTCAATAAATGTATATTTTTGAATACATATTTTATTGTTTGACTTTTATTAAAGACATCTGTAGTGATGATCTTTAACATAAATAAAATATTGTGACTATTATTTTCAATGAAAATATGTTCTCACATCTTTTTTCTGGTGTTAGTTTTGGTAAATAACCAGCTTCTATAAGACAGATTACTTTTAGAGCAAGCTAGAGCGACGAGTGATCGCTCGGTACCTCGCTACCTCAGCTCCAGGTAGCTAGCGCTAGCTCGCTCGCCCAAACAGAGACGCTCCGGTCGTTCCTCCATCTTCCATCATCTTGTGTGAAGACACACTGTGCAGCACGGACCGCTGGGTGCTGAGGCTGCGTCGAGGATTCAGACACAACAAACTGACGGACGGATTGTGTAAGGGGGCGATCACACCGAGAAGTGTCGCCACCAAACCCGTTTTCCTACGGTACGGCTCTTCTGGGACACGCGTCGCGTTTTTCTGTTTGTTTTTCTGTTTCTGTTTCTGTTTCTTTTTTAGGTGCACATAAAAATTAAAATACTTTCAACTTTTCAGCGCAAGGCGCGGAGTCGCTCGTCAATGTCACAGTTGGGCCAGGCAGCCAATCAAATCAAGCAGAAGGCGGGCTTTCCTTCCTGCTTGATGCCGTTTGATGCGGTGGGAACGGCGGGACACCGGCACACACATGAACAGCTGATGTCAGCGGTCTTTAACCCGGTCGCACACGCAGCCCCGCTCCACAGGCGCACCGAGCTGATTTGCCCGACGCGGTCTGCCGGGGCGTTTGAAGCAGCTGCGCCCGTAGCGACGCTTCTCGGCGTGATCGCCCTGAGAGTGTGAGAGAGAGAGAGAGGTCTCTTAACCAGTCCAGTGAAATAGGCAATTTACTCATTCACTTCCCTCACCAGGGGCCTATACTACGATCAGGATTTGGGGTTAGCGAGGTAACTTCAGGTTTAACCCTGGCTTTTCGGTCTCACGAAGGTGGTTCACTTTTAACCGGGGTAGATCACCATGGTAACTGATGCTGCACGGCTAACCTGCTCCGGAGCAGCTTCAGTTCAGGGTATCGGATCAAAACGTATGAAAGGCCTTCTGACCAATCAGCTCTCTGGAAACAGGGAGTCACCATTCCTACAGGATCCCGATATGGACAAATATACAAATGAAAATCCCAATAAAAAACTGAAACCTGTTATTTTTGAATGAACAGACAGTAAGAAGTGCTGTTCAGGGCGACGTGTTTACAGACCAGTAGAATCACGTTGTTTTCCATGATAACTTATTATATCGGAGATATAGCAGGTAGACTACTTAATTTACCATATTATTAATGGATTAAAGTTACTGTTGCATATATTAATTGCGCTGACTTTATTTAATTTGTTTCCAACAGTGTTTGGTTCAATGTCGGCTATTTCATATTCCATTACCGCAGCCCTGAAGAACATGAGACCGACTTTATGAATAGAAAATCTTTTTACAGCCTCAATGTGTCCACAAACTATTTTATCAATGAGAAATATGCCCACTGTGTCCTAATGACAGACAGTTCCTCCAGTAATCCTCTCTAGCCTTGGAAGCAGAAACAACTTTTACTTTTCGCGGTTATGTTTTGTAATGCTGACAGTTATTCATTATAAGAATTTGTTCTTCTTGAGAGAAGAACCCAATGTTAGTAGCTATCCATTTCTTTCCGATACCCATGTGTTGAAAATGTCAGCAGGAAATATTAGGGCTTATATCATCCTGTAATTAGGTCTATTGTTTATGGCTTTTATTGTTTGATTAGCCTATTTTATTATTTTCGCCTATTTTTAGGCTATTACTTATTTTTATAGTTTTGCGCTTATATTCTATGTCCTTTTCCCCGCTGAATCATATTACTTTTGCTGCACAACTATCTAATTTCCCCACGGGGATCAGTAGTTTCATTTTATCTTATCCGAATTGTCTGATCTGGATCTGTCCATGTTGCATGTGATTGGCTATTTGTTACAAGCCCCGCCTCTTTCATGTGAACGCGCTCATAGCTGACAGGTAAATCCTGGGTTGACAGAGCCGGTTGATAACCAGCTACGTGAGACCGGTTATCTGGATCCCCATGTTAGGTTTAGTGAAGCCGGATAACTCAAACATACCCTGACTTTGTTGAACTTGCTTCGTAGTACAGGCCCCAGGTCTTCACAGCCAGTCAGAGGATTCGAACCAGCAACCTGTCAGGCTCAGTGCCTGTTAACAGACCAGAGACATAATCAGCTGACACCTGGCTACTACTGCACACACACACACACACACACACACACACATACAACCCAAACAACTAAGTGACCACACACAAACCTGCACACAAAGTCAAATACACACTGCAAGACACACACACACACACACACAAACAAGCAAACCACCACCCACAAACCTACACAGCGATATATAAAAACCAGCCTCTCTCTCTCTCTCTGTCTTTCACACATACACATACATGCACACGCACACACACACACCTACACACACACACACACACACACACCTCCTCACACCTCCTCAGCATTCTGCCGACAGTGTGTGCTGCCAGCGTCTATCGATCAGACATTTACCTGTATGTTCTCATTGAACGCAGGCTGTGGACGGGACGCACGTGGTCCGCCTGGAAAACAGCCTCTCCCACACACACACACACACACACACACACACACACACACACAGACACACACACAAACACACACACACACACACACCACACACACAGAGGTAGAGAGAGAGAAAATAAATGAGGATGAGGTAGAGAGGCAGAGAGAGACTGATATTGTTGACTATAAATGTACTTTTAATAAACTAATACTTACTAAACTAGCAATTAACAAATTAATAATTACTATTGGTTTAAACCAGATAACTAAGCTATTGTAGATATTGATTATTACATATTATTGTGTAGTTCATGTTTAAAACAAAAAAAAAAATCAATATTACTGTATTTGAATGTATAAACTGTTGTTTGTCGCTTTTGAAAATGTACAATAGTCAAATCTGATTCATCAGCATGCAGAAATATAGCTTTGGTATTTTTTGTGCACAAATGGAAAGAAAAGCAGAAAGAAACTGCAGCCAGACACCAGTATGTTTGTGACTTTGAAAAATGTTTGGGCTTTTCTAACCCAACATCACAGTCTCTGTGAACTGTCATTACTGTAATTTGATGTTTACAGCGTTTTGTTTTCACTGCGCTTCAGTTTTAGGTTTTAAAATGTAGCTGCTTCTGTTTTGTTTCCTTTTTCAACCACCAACACAAACACCAATGCAACACAAAGTAACACAGTGCCAATGCAACACCAACACAACACAAACACCAACGCAACTCCAACGTAACACCAAATCAAGGCCAAAACAAGGCCAACATAACACCAACATGAGGCTAATGCAAGTGTAAGTCAGTGAGACCGTCACAGAGACCCTGACATGGACTCTACACTTACAGACACATACACTGAACAAAAATATAAACGCAACACTTTTGTTTTTGCTCCCATTTTTCATGAGTTGAAATAAAAGATCTAAGACTTTTTCTATGCACACAAAAGGCTTATTTCTCTCAAATTGTGTTCACAAAGTTGTTTAAATCCGTGTTAGTGAGCACTTCTCCTTTGCCAAGATAATCCATCCACCTGACAGGTGTGGCATATCAAGATGCTGATTAAACAGCATGATTATTGCACAGGTGTGCCTTGGGCTGCTCACAATAAAAGGCCACTCTAAAATGAACACAAGGTCAACAGAAGGTCAACATGAGGTTAACGCAATGCCACCGTAACACCAACATAGTGCCAATGCAACAACAATGCAACACCGACTGAACACAAGGCCAAAACCAACTGAACACCAACACACTGCAAACACAACGCAGCAGAGAAGCAGCTCATTGATTTCAAAGGAAAGATTCCTTCCATGTCTGAAGGCTGTAGTGGAGGATGGGGAATAGAGAGAGAGAGAGAGAGAGAGAGAGAGAGAGAGAGAGAGAGAGAGAGAGAGAGAGAGAGAGAGAGAGAGAGAGAGAGAGAGAGAGAGAGAGAGAGAGAGAGGAGATAAATCAGAGTGAGACAGTTGTAGTCGCCCAGTAGAGTGATGGAGAGGAAGCTAATGGTCAGCTTCCCTTCAGCTCCTGGTGTGTGTGTGTGTGTGTGTGTGTGCGTGTGTGTGTGCGTGCGTGCGTGCGTGCATGTGTGTACGTGTGTGTGTGTGTGTGTGTGTGTGTGTGTGTGTGTCCGGTCTATAGTGACCCCTCAGGTCAGATCTATAATGGAAGATCCTCTCCTCTATCTCCCTGCTCTGCCCTTTACACTCTTACTGACACACACACTCACACACACACACACACACTCACACGCATGCACACACACACACACACAGAAACACACACACACACACACACACACTCACACGCATGCACACACACACACACA
>NC_135998.1:36988293-37008293 GCF_048128805.1 Centroberyx gerrardi
ATCGCTGGAAGCGTTTTGCCCGCAGGCCCGAGTCTCAGCACCAAATCAATTACCCTGCTTCACCACAGAGGCCGGGTTACTGCAGTGTCTGCTGCTTCATTTGGCCATAAAAGCCATAATCACACCGATCAATAATCCTCTGCTTCAACATGGCAGGCTATTTCCATTAAAGGGACCTTGACATAAGATTGTATTTATCTTCTTTACTCTCACCAATGTTTCTCCAGGGGTTAAGTGCAGCTCCACCCACCCAGATCAGCTCTGTACATTAAACTTCTTGAAACAAACACACCTACCTGCTCGTGACAAAGCTCTAACATGAGACGAGGCTCTTCCAAAACGCACGTTTGCAGTTTACTGGCTAAATAATTAAAACGAGTGTCTGCAATCTTTCCCCTGTCATCCAAACAAGGTGTCCACAGTTTAATCACAGTCTGTGGATTGGTCAATATCGCAATTTGATGACTTTCCTTGCACCTTGTGCCTGCTTACTCCCTTTAAAGAAACAATTGCCATGTTAATTAATGTTGATCAGTTTGTCTGTGACTGATGTGAAGACTTCTCTGATTGGTCAGACAGAACACAGAGTCAGAGGGAGGCGGGGTTTAACGTGAAAAAGGTCGTGAAGCCAGAGGAGGTCTGAGCCCACATGGTCTGTGTGTCTGAGACCCTTCAGGGCCGCATTGATCACTCCCAGGGCTCCTATTGGGTCATACTGCGTATCAATAACTGTCTGTTGATTGATCAGAGGTGTATGATCCTCTCAGGACTCCCTGCCCTAAGCTTTATTTAACACTTCTTGTGTTTTTCTATAAGGATTTCAGTCGGTTGGAGTGGAGTTGTCTTATCGATACCAATATGTTTGTTTTGAAGCTGATATTTTGCACCAATATTCAATATCAGGCCAAAATCTTTCACAGTATTCAGTGTTTCCAGAATTTTATCCTTGTCAAGGTGGTATTTAGTCCATCATGGGACACTAAAACTCTCCACTTAGACAAATTAAGTTCTTTTAGGATCAGCAGCTCTTTAAGTTGATGTTGATTTTATCTTGTTCTGTAAAGCACTTTGTTTTGAAAAGTTCTATACAAATAAAGTTTCTTATTATTATTATTATTATTATTATTATTATTATTAATAAGAATAATAAGAATAATAAGAATAATAAGACTAATTAATTAATTAATAATAATCAACATGGTCGATATCCAATATTTAATAAATGGCCAATATTGTGAGTAAAAGGTAAAAAGATGGAAAACAAAAAACAAAGAAGGGCTTTTTGGCCCAAATTACCGACTCGAAACATTAAGCCAAGGAAAACTGTTCCGCAGGTTTTTGTGATGTTAAGCTTGAATACATTTTCTTACTTTCTGCATTACAAGTGGGTTCCTTCCTCTCATTATTTTTGCTCAATATTGTGATTATACAGTGTGTTGTTGTCATTACTCTTCTGATGATTCAGTCTGCTGCTCCCTGGTTTATTTCACGTGTCTGTATTTCTGCATTTTATCTCTTCGGTTGCTGTGAGTGTGTATGGCGTCGTGCGTCCTGCGGTAAGCCGCTTCTGCAATTAGGCACAACAACGTCTTGAAGATGAATGTCAGCGAGAGCGTGGTGAAGACAAAACAACAAATTAAAACTCAGAATAAAAAAGTTCCCTATTAAAGCCGCTGTTTCAGAGCATTTTGTTTATTGTGATCATGTAGTGCGTTGTGTTCCTCACTGCAAGACAATCCTCCCATTTGGGACAATTAAGTCTTGGAGTTGAATGAGCCGAGTACTTAGTGTGGAAAATAGAAACTAAAACTGTGTGAAGAGTGTGAAGGTTCCCATCTAGTTCTCTGGTTTCAGAATAGTTTTGTTTGCTGTGATTCATGTTATTGTATTTACTGCCTTGCTCTGTCAGCCAGTTCTCCACTGGGACACTAAAGTCTGGAAGCAGAAAAACAACAAACTGAAATTCAGAAAGTGAAGTTTCTCCATTAAAGCTCATTCTCACATTTGCTTCAACAAATTGCTTTTTGTGATTATGGATATTGTTGTTTTCCTCGCTGCAAGACGATTATACCACTAAGTGTATTACAGGACTAACACAGCATAGATGTAGTATAAATACATGGAGTACTTCCACAGTGACTACCACTGTATGCAGTACTAATGTAGTATGAAGGAGTACTCCTACAGTACTTCTACAGTACAAGAGTACTGACTACCACAGTGTAGTCACTGTAGAAGCCCTCCTTCATGTATTTATTTTACTAATGTAGTATAAATACATGTATTAATACTGTACTAATGCAGTATCAATACATGACTATACTACACCATCAGATTCAGTGTCATGTAGCCATTCCCATGTAAACAAGCATCAGCATGTTGAAAGGTTAACGGCTGCTGTTGTAAAAAACAAAAATGAGTCGATCAATTTTAATCCTGATCAGTTTGATCATGGCAGAGACTCACTGTACATATGAAGAGAGAGAGAGAGCTGGTTCAGGATCTGGAACATGAAGCAGGACGAGGATCCTCTGAGGAACGGGTCGCCTCCGTGGGGAAACCAGTTTACTGTGATGCTCCTGTTCCGTTTGACCATAAAACCTGTTAAGGACCTGATCAATACCGAGGCCAGAGGCACAGCCCGGCGCTCGTTACCTCGTCCAGTCGATAGCAGGGACTCTGTGATTGGCTGGAGACATTTAGTGGCACGGACGCTGCAAAAAAAAATAGCTGCAACTCATCTGTTCCTCTTGAGGGAAAATGTCCTGTTTGTCTTACAGCATGTGATGGTGGCGGCATTTAGTAGCTGCAAAAATATCCATTTTAAGGAGATAAATCTTGTTTTTCTTGACGTTAAGTGCAAATATCACATTTGACTTTAATTTAATTCAACTCGACTCAAGTATTTTCTACAAACAAGTGGCATTTGGAATAAAGAGCATCACAGTTTGACTTATTTCCAGTAAATTTAAATTAAACGATCTTGGTCATTAGTTGGTGTAAATGCCACTAGATGTTGTTTTTGTCGGCGGGGTAGAAAACATTTAGACACTAAAACCAAATCTAATGAAACTTAATGAAACAGCATTTAGACGGCAGGACACTGAAACTCTCCATTGAAACCAATAGTAATCAAATTACTATTATCATTACTGCTATCATTATGTCTCGACCCCCATTTCCAGGCATAAATACAAAATGATGAACTACAATTAATGATTTTATTTTATCTTTTTTTTTTTTTTACTTTGTTTTTTCTTGCCTATTTTACTGATTCCTTACTGGAAGAAGCCTGGAGGTTCCAAATATTGATTATTTCACTAGAAAAAACGAACAACACGAAGATTACATACATGAGAAAACATTTGCATATTAAAATGAAATGTTTTCTTCCACACAGTGAGGAGTTTGTACTGAGGAATCCTGGGAAGGTTCAGTGTGTGAAGTAAACAGCACAGTGACAACAGTGCTGTTTAACAGGGTCACACTGTTAACGATGTGATGTGTAGGTGGCTGTCAGTGTGTGTGTGTGTGTGTGTGTGTGTGTGTGCATCTGTGAGTGTGCTTAAGTGTGTAAGTGTGAGAGTTTTGTGTGTGTGTATGCCCAAGTATGTCCTTGTACGTGTCTAAGTGTGTGTGTGTGTGTGTGTGTGTGTGTGTGTGTGTCTGTGTGTGTGTGAGTGTGTGTGCAAAGCTGCTCGTGCATAAGTGTGCATCTGTGAGTGTGCTTAAGTGTGTAAGTGTGAGAGTTTTGTGTGTGTGTATGCCCAAGTATGTCCTTGTACGTGTCTAAGTGTGTGTGTGTGTGTGTGTGTGTGTGTGTGACTTTGTAAGTGCTTGTATGTTCATGTGTGTGCATATTCATGTGAATGTGTGTGTGTGTGTGTGTGTGTGTGTCCATTTATGATTCTGTTTGAGTGTGTGTTGGGTTTGATGCCAGGCTGAGGAAGACGACCGGTTGTTAATATTTCTGTTTCATCAGTTTGTGTTCAGACGAGCTGCGGAGGTCATGAACTAACAAAACATAAATTTGTATAAATTTGTTGAAGTTGGACAGGAAGGTTTGTCGGTGAAAAAACACGTAACTGCAGCATCAGAGGTTTTTAACTTATTGTTTAGAGGATAACACCGGTGTAGTTTTAGTTTTTTCAGAAGCTTCTACTGTTGTTCTAATGCAGGGTGTTTTCATTGTTTTCTAAAATGCATTAATTGGCATTTTAAATGAGACAACTGTTGGTTTCTTTCTTATCATGAATAAATAACGCCACAATCATTGCAGTTGTATCATAAGTCATAGAACTGATGTCAGCTGAAGTTGACGTCTTGTCCGTCGACCCTCTGGTTTTCTTCCCCCTCTGTCAGTATGGAGGTTCCTTCATATCAGCAATCTAAAATGCATATGGCTTTGATTTTGAAATATGTTGTAGGAAGCATCAACACATCTCCTTTGGCTTAATTTCACAAAAATCCATTCAGTATTATTTACATGAATGACAAAATCAGTTGCTGAACTACATTACCCAGCATGCTTTTAGCTAGCTGGAATGTTCCATCTCCTGCAGAGGGAACAAGCTCCGGTAGCTAGCTAGCTAGCTGCAGCTTCACAGCTCCAGAGACAAAATGCGTTCAGTTCCTCATGAGGCTGAACTCAGACTTTAGTGAATCCAGACTGCATCTGAACAGCTGAAAACCTGCTGGAGGATCAGCTGCTTCAGTCTGTTGGAGTTCTGCATCGAGACAAAGTCTGTTCTGGAAGTTTCTACACCTAAAATAACAGAAAGGTGCAGATCGTCTAAAAGCTCCTGCTGCGTAGAGAGAGAGAGGAGAATATCAACACCATTTGTTGCTTTGTTTAGTTGCAGAAGACAGAATACTTTAAATCACATTAGCCACTTAGCGGCTAGTCAACCACG
The DNA here is from genome assembly GCF_048128805.1 of Centroberyx gerrardi. NCBI lineage: Eukaryota > Metazoa > Chordata > Actinopteri > Beryciformes > Berycidae > Centroberyx > Centroberyx gerrardi. The sequence continues at coordinate 36,993,207 of NC_135998.1, forward strand.
GGAAGGCCTACACTTCTGCTTCAGCTCCCTAGAAGGTGACATCACCTGCCGCCAAACATCAGCCAATAGCAGATGGCAGTTTCAGCAGCATGCTTTTTACCTTTAGATGTCAGGCTTTACGCAGATTTGGGTTTGGAGTTTAGTTCCTCTTTAAGGTTTGTTTTGCCTCTTCACTGCCACCAGAGGGAAATAAAGGAAAAGGAGAAAATAGTCCCATTAGGGCCTGTGTCCACTGAGGATCTGTCTTTTAAACACTCCTGACCCAAAAGACCTTTTTCACAAACATGGCTGACGTACTAGGTAATAGATCGGTTCTCACCATTGCCAGCAGTGTTAATGAGGCTTTGTGCCTTTTGCACAGAAAAGGCACAAAGTGCTAAGTGGCTAGCCAAGGCTAATGGTAATTTCTGTGCTGTTAGCATTTTGTGACCCTCAATCAAATCACTTTTTTATAGTGGTGCAGTCGTCTGACAACAGAAACACTAAATCAGTGATCACAGACAGAATCGGAGGAGACAGAAAGTTGGCTTCTTAACACTGCTGCCAATAGTGAGAACCGATCTATAACCTGCAGAAGTACGACAGCCATGTGAAGGTCTATACTTGAACCTGACCGCTTTTCAGCAGCCAGCGCTATGAGCCTCACCTGCTTAAACTAACTTTGCCTAAAACGCACAGCTCATCAATGTCATTTTGAGTTCCACCAACCAATCAGGTGGAACGGTGGGTGGGATCACATCACGAGCGGAAAGGACGGCAACGGAAAACAACGACAAAACATTGTTATGCTCCTAACAGAAAATCCATGGCTGTGTCTCAAACGGATACTAGTTGTAGCAGTAGTAGTAATAGTTTAACATTCAGGTTACTTCTACAACATAATTACTGCCTGTTGAATAGCCAACTGGTAGAATTTAGGGATGGGAATGTTTTCACTACTAAACAACAAAAAGTGTTTTTGTCAGCTCAACCATTCAGGGCGCTGTTTTTTGCCCCGTGAAGTCTGGACCAGTCTATAGTCTGGACCTGCATCTGCCGGACCTTAATAAAGGCAGTGGTATCCTCCGTCGACCCTTTGAAATGGTGAAGTTCAATAATGGTTAACCAACGATCAAACATTGCATTTTAAATAAATAACAGCTTAGGCTATAATTTACGGGCTTTTAGGCTATAATTCAATGGTCTGCTTAGTAAGCTAACATAACGGATAGGCTAACCTAAAAATGTCTTTTTTCAGTGAATCCGAAAGTAAGCATTATACATCGAGAATGGATATTCAGTGACTAAACTGTCTATTTCTCGGTAGAAAAAAAATCTGAGGATAAAAAAATAACAATAACTCACATTTGTACACGAATTCCAGGCTGTTGCTCGCCATTTGTTTTTTTTCTGTCTGCGCAGTGGAGCGGGGGAGCGTATCTATGTTCCCAGGGTCCTAAGCTCCACCCAGCCATCACAACTCCATGCCTGGCTCCGTAAGCTTGCTCTAACCCTAACCTCAGTGACCCCATGCCTCAACCCAACCACCTCCTCTGCCTGGGAACCACTCAACCGCAAACCTGCCCTTATCTCAACCAGAGGGACTTCATGCCTAGGACCCTGGGAACATAGGACCCTGGGAACATAGGAATGACCCCGTGGAGCGGACGCACGGGATTATGGGATATCTTGATCAACGAAGGATACATCTATGCTGCCTTCAAAACCTGCCAGTTGGAGGCACCTCAGCAGGCAGCATTTTTTGTAAATATTCGATTGAGACATGACTTGATGCCTCCCTGCCTGCAGCATTTTAGCCGTTTGAGACAGAGCCCATGTGTGCATGACATGAAGACGCAGCTGTCACAACATTAAGAACAGCAGCCTGGAGGAACAGATCTGTTCTGGTTCAGGTTCCTATCACCAGGTAACATTAATGAACAGAAACTGACCCGTTTGGTGTCTTGTTAGCGAGTGCCAGAGTTGGAGATGATAGAACATGACAGGTTCAGTTGTGAACAAGGTGTAAGTTAGTTTTGGTAGCTCTACACAGAGCCAAAACACAGAAGCAAAGTGATAAAAACAATAAAATCCAGTTATTAAAGGACAATACTGACTTTTTGGGAATTTGACCTGTTGGTCAACTTATCCCTTATGTGAAAAGAGGATTGGCAGAAACAAAAACCAAGACCAACTCTGGATTACTAAAAGGTCTGTCTTCTAACACTGACAATGCTTAGCATACTGTATGCTAACGCATTAGCATTTGCACAGGGCAGAGAGATCTACCAGAGCCCAAGAGATGATTTTGCTGGTACTCCAATCGTAACGTTGCTTTAAAATCAGGCAGAAAAGAAACATATAATGTTTTTATAAACAGTAAATCCAAGCTGGCCATTAATGTGTCACAGATCTCCATACATAGCCTCCCCGTTAACGACTCGCTCAAAGTTGCCATGGAGTGACGAATTGGACGAGCTCATTGGCCCACAGTCAGGAAGTGGGGGAGGATGATGAAGCGATAGGGAGGATGATGAAGGGGGGGGGGGGGGGGGGTTGCTTCATCAGCAGCCGTCAAATCATCTTCTCATCAAATATTGAACAGAGAAGGGAGATGTGCAGTATTGACTGAATGTTGGCTCTGACGAGAGGGGGGAGGGAGAGAGAGAGAGAGGGATGAAGAGGAGTGAGAGAAAGAAGATGGACAGAGGGAGCAGAAAAATGAGTGCAAATAAAGAAGGGAGGGGAGAGAAAGGGAAAAGGAGAGAAAGAGCAATAGAAAATGGCAGAGAGAGAGGAAGAAGGAGGTTGAAGTGGGCAGCTGAGCTCCCACTTTAGAGAAAGAAAGAAAGAAAGAAAGAAAGAAAGAAAGAAAGATGGAAGAAAATGGAAAAGAAAATGGAGTGATAAAAAAGACTAGTGTAAAATATACAAGAGAACAAACAGAAACGTTTCTACCTGTGGCAATGACATGTCTACCCTCAGTGATGATGTTTCTACCCTCAGTGATGACGTTTCTACCCTCAGTGATGATGTTTCTACCCTCAGTGATGATGTTTCTACCCTCAGTGATGACATGTCTACCCTCAGTGATGATGTTTCTACCCTCAGTGATGACGTTTCTACCCTCAGTGATGATGTTTCTACCCTCAGTGATGATGTTTCTACCAACAGTGATGACATGTCTACCCTCAGTGATGACGTTTCTACCCTCAGTGATGACGTTTCTACCCTCAGTGATGATGTTTCTACCCTCAGTGATGATGTTTCTACCAACAGTGATGACATGTCTACCCTCAGTGATGACGTTTCTACCCTCAGTGATGACGTTTCTACCCTCAGTGATGATGTTTCTACCAACAGTGATGACATGTCTACCCTCAGTGATGACATGTCTACCCTCAGTGATGATGTTTCTACCCTCAGTGATGACGTTTCTACCCTCAGTAATGATGTTTCTACCCTCAGTGATGACATGTCTACCCACAGTGATGACATGTCTACCCTCAGTGATGATGTTTCTACCCTCAGTGATGACATGTCTACCCTCAGTGATGACGTTTCTACCCTCAGTGATGACGTTTCTACCAACAGTGATGACATGTCTACCCTCAGTGATGATGTTTCTACCCTCAGTGATGACGTTTCTACCCACAGTAATGATGTTTCTACCAACAGTGATGACATGTCTACCCTCAGTGATGATGTTTCTACCCACAGTGATGACATGTCTACCCTCAGTGATGACGTTTCTACCCTCAGTGATGACATGTCTACCCTCAGTGATGACGTTTCTACCCTCAGTAATGATGTTTCTACCCACAGTAATGATGTTTCTACCCACAGTGATGACATGTCTACCCTCAGTGATGACGTTTCTACCCTCAGTAATGATGTTTCTACCCACAGTAATGATGTTTCTACCCACAGTGATGACATGTCTACCCTCAGTGATGACGTTTCTACCCTCAGTGATGACATGTCTACCCTCAGTGATGACGTTTCTACCTCAGTGATGATGTTTCTACCCTCAGTGATGATGTTTCTACCCTCAGTGATGACATGTCTACCCTCAGTGATGATGTTTCTACCCTCAGTGATGATGTTTCTACCTCAGTGATGACGTTTCTACCCACAGTGACGTTTCTACCCGCAGTGATGATGTTTCTACCCACAGTGATGACATGTCTACCCTCAGTGATGACGTTTCTACCCTCAGTGATGACATGTCTACCCTCAGTGATGACGTTTCTACCCTCAGTAATGATGTTTCTACCCACAGTAATGATGTTTCTACCCACAGTGATGACATGTCTACCCTCAGTGATGACGTTTCTACCCTCAGTAATGATGTTTCTACCCACAGTAATGATGTTTCTACCCACAGTGATGACATGTCTACCCTCAGTGATGACGTTTCTACCCTCAGTGATGACATGTCTACCCTCAGTGATGACGTTTCTACCTCAGTGATGATGTTTCTACCCTCAGTGATGATGTTTCTACCCTCAGTGATGACATGTCTACCCTCAGTGATGATGTTTCTACCCTCAGTGATGATGTTTCTACCTCAGTGATGACGTTTCTACCCACAGTGACGTTTCTACCCGCAGTGATGATGTTTCTACCCACAGTGATGACATGTCTACCCTCAGTGATGACGTTTCTACCCTCAGTAATGATGTTTCTACCCACAGTAATGATGTTTCTACCCACAGTGATGACATGTCTACCCTCAGTGATGACGTTTCTACCCTCAGTAATGATGTTTCTACCCACAGTAATGATGTTTCTACCCACAGTGATGACATGTCTACCCTCAGTGATGACGTTTCTACCCTCAGTGATGACATGTCTACCCTCAGTGATGACGTTTCTACCTCAGTGATGATGTTTCTACCCTCAGTGATGACATGTCTACCCTCAGTGATGACGTTTCTACCTCAGTGATGATGTTTCTACCCTCAGTAATGATGTTTCTACCCTCAGTGATGACATGTCTACCCTCAGTGATGATGTTTCTACCCTCAGTGATGATGTTTCTACCTCAGTGATGACGTTTCTACCCACAGTGACGTTTCTACCCGCAGTGATGATGTTTCTACCCTCAGTGATGACATGTCTACCCTCAGTGATGACGTTTCTACCTCAGTGATGATGTTTCTACCCTCAGTGATGATGTTTCTACCCTCAGTGATGACATGTCTACCCTCAGTGATGATGTTTCTACCCTCAGTGATGATGTTTCTACCTCAGTGATGACGTTTCTACCCACAGTGACGTTTCTACCCGCAGTGATGATGTTTCTACCCACAGTGATGACATGTCTACCCTCAGTGATGACGTTTCTACCCTCAGTAATGATGTTTCTACCCACAGTAATGATGTTTCTACCCTCAGTGATGACGTTTCTACCCTCAGTAATGATGTTTCTACCCACAGTAATGATGTTTCTACCCACAGTGATGACATGTCTACCCTCAGTGATGATGTTTCTACCTCAGTGATGACATTTCTACCCTCAGTGATGACATGTCTACCCTCAGTGATGATGTTTCTACCCTCAGTGATGATGTTTCTACCTCAGTGATGACGTTTCTACCCACAGTGACGTTTCTACCCGCAGTGATGATGTTTCTACCCTCAGTGATGACATGTCTACCCTCAGTGATGATGTTTCTACCCTCAGTGATGACATGTCTACCCTCAGTGATGATGTTTCTACCCTCAGTGATGATGTTTCTACCTCAGTGATGGCGTTTCTACCCACAGTGATGTCATTTCTACCCGCAGTGACGTTTCTACCCACAGTGATGATGTTTTTACCCACAGTGATGACGATGACATTTGTACCCTCAGTGATGACGTTTCTACCCACAGTGATGTTTCTACCCACAGTGATGATGTTTCTACCCACTGTGATGATGTTTCTACCCACAGTGATGATGTTTCTACCCACAGTGATGATGTTTCTACCCACTGTGATGATGTTTCTACCCACAGTGATGATGTTTCTACCCGCAGTGACGTTTTTACCCGCAGTGATGACGATGACATTTGTACCCGCAGTGATGACGTTTCTACCCACAGTGATGACGTTTCCACCTGAAACGATGACACTTCTACACACAGTGATGGCGTTTCTACCCACAGTGATGTCATTTCTACCCGCAGTGACGTTTCTACCCACAGTGATGACGTTTTTACCCACAGTGATGACGATGACATTTGTACCCTCAGTGATGACGTTTCTACCCACAGTGATGTCATTTCTACCCGCAGTGACGTTTCTACCCACAGTGATGACGTTTTTACCCACAGTGATGACGATGACATTTGTACCCTCAGTGATGACGTTTCTACCCGCAGCGATGACATTTCTACCCGTGGCAATGTCTTTAACCTGAATGTCGTTTCATCTCACATATTTATTCTTTCTTTTAACCTGTAATTGTGTTTCCTATTTTGTCTTTCAGCCCATCTATCTATCTGTGTTTCCAGTGCTATGAGGCCCAGAGGAGCACTATCAATTAGCAGGCTGTGTTCAGCACTCTGGCAGCAATCCCACTATGACAGCCATTATCAATCTGCAGGCTGCACACACACACACACACACAAACACACACACACACACACACACACACACACACACACACACACACGCACGCACACTACATCAACCCCCCACTAGAGAGCCAGTGAGTCAATGAAAGGGAGGGAGACGCACAGAAAGAGAGAGAGATTGCTGTTGGCCACTGGGAGCTGCCCAGTTCAACCACAGTCGTCTACTGGTGGCCGCTGGGAGGTTATAATTCAAAACCTCATATAATTCAAACCCATGAATAAAAACAACGGAAAAAAAGGCTGAAATTCCTACTGGTAGAATAACAACCTATAAGAAGAATGCAATTTCCATTAGGAAAAGCAGCCGTACTCACAGAAAGACAACAACAGCCAATAGTCAATACTGGACCTCAGAACAACAACAAACAACACTTTATAAAATACAATATTAAAACAAAACAAAAAAAATCACAGAAAGAACAGTTGCAAATTATTAATCTCGGCAACATCAATCTCTTCTGTCTGTTTTTATCATTTTATCAGAGTATTTTAATCACGTTGCTTCTATGTTTTGTCAATGTGCAAATAAATGAAATTGCTTCTCTCTCCCTGTCTCTCTCTCTCTCTCTCTAAATAACCTTCTTATAGATGATGAGAGGCATTGAGATTCCTGATGAAAGCATCTGAAAATTACCTGCGAACTCATTTCAAACCACTTCTACCATGATTACAGAGCACTGAGTGAGAAAACTGAAACCTGTGTTTATGAACCAATCCATCCAGCTCGAAAAATAAATGCGTACGCTCACAAAAACACAAGGGATTTCGTGGCCGTTCTGTGTGAATGTAGTATTAAAGAAACAATCAGCGATTTATTCATTCAATCATCTGAAATGATGGGTTTAGTCTCACACTATAGAGGAGGTAAAGATGGATTTTTTAAGGCTCGAGACAACTGAGATGCAGCTTGTGCCAAAAGAAGAGGTTGGTTGGTTTGGTCTCTCCCAGCTGGAGGGCCCGGGTCGGTTTCAGTGTCAAACGTCTTCATGATTCATACAATATCACGAGAAATTACAGTGCATTGCTTTTCACATCTATAACTACCAATTAGGTATAAGCACAGCCGGCTGATCCTGCAGCCAACCAGAGGCAGGAAAGACGATGTGAAGCAATAAATACAGCCTATCACAAGGAAGGTGAAAGGAAATATGGATGCCACTCAACCTTACATACAGAAAAATAAAGGTGCCAACTAGAACCGCAAATAACTCATCAGAGTGATGTCATAGAAGAACCACAAACAACAACAACAACAAACCTTACAGACCAAGTTTCTTTAAAGAACCATTTCACCAGGCTAGTAGGCAGTTTAACACTTTACAAGAGATGAAAAAAAACAAATATATAAAAACGTATATATTAATACTAAATACTTATATATAAAACTTGTAGCACAAAAACAAATGACAATAAGTGTACATATTAAATTTGACCAGTGCAGGAGTTGGGGGTTGCAGTGCCTTGCTCAGCGGCACCTCGACAGCAGCTGCTGCTTCTAATGTTGGTGATCTGGGATTTGAAGCTTATTCTACTGTTCCACTCACTGGTCACTCTGCATAAGAGAGTCTAACATATAAAAGGAAGCTCTCTGATGAATCTGCACTGCTACAGAGCAGCAGAGAAAGGGGGGATGGACTGGATGGATAGATGGAAGGAATGGATGAGTGGTCAAAAAGACAGACGATGGGGTGGAGAGAAAGAGACAAGGAGAGGGGGGAGGGAAGGAGAGAAGGATGGAGGAAGAGGTATGGGAGGAGGGAAGGGAAGAAGGATGGAGGAGGGAAGGAGAGGGGGATGGGAATACGTGAGGATTGAGGGAGGGAAGAAGAGAGAGATGGAAGGAAAGAAGGAAAGAGGAGGGAAGGAGAGGTGGACTGAAGGATGGATGAGGGTACAGGAGGAGAAATGAAGAGAGAGAGAGAGAGAGAGAGAGAGAGAGAGAGAGCAATGGAAGGATAAATGACAGAAACAAGGAAGGTAGAGAAGAAGATACTGGGCTCCAGTCTGTACAGGCTGCTAATATGGTGTGTGGGATATAATAATAATAATAATAATAATAATAATAATAATAATAATAAACTAAATTAATAAATCTCTTATCTAAAGGCAGAGTTTACAACATGCTTTACAAGAAGGCATAAAAACAAGAAATGTAAAATATGAGATAAAAATACGAAACCTGGTTAAAGGTTAAAGCAGAATAAATACATATGTAAAATGAAATGAGATTAAAAAGTCAGTATATAATATATAATGCAGTATGAAATAGATGGAATGCATTACTTTGCATTACTTTCCAATAGACGTACATTCAATTTCCAGTGAGAGAATCCATTAGCGCTGCATCTCTGTTGTGATGCAGGTGTTGTTTATTCTACTGATGAGTTTTAATGGGAGGGAGAGCGTACAGATTATATAACCTGTTAAAACAAGATAAATTAATATATGAAAGAGCAAAGTGTTTTTTCCCAGGTGCTCTCTCTTCTTATTTAATTAATTAATATTTGTTTTCATTGTTAAATTGTGTTGTATGTGTGATGTAGTGAATTCAATTAAAGTCTGATCTGCATTCACTGCTCAGTTACCAGGCTATGTCCAGATTAAAAACAAGAATAATTACATTTTTGAAAATGTGAAGAGATAACAGAAATATCACTTCTATTTTCTGTCAACCAAAACAATATGAGTAAATTCCTATGGATTTAATATAAAAGGCGCTTTGTCTTTACAATGGACCATGAAATGGATGTCTGGTGTTTTTATCATATAAAAGTAACAACATGTAAAGTCCCAGTGTAAAGTTATAAAAACAATAAAAGGGCTACAGCACCACTGGGCAACCTGTAACATCCAACATGATCAAGTAAAACAAGTTTGGTTAAGGTTAGAGTTAGGGTGGGTTCAATTTAGGCAACTAAAACAACTTAAGGTTAGGGAAATGGTTTGGTCGGTTAAATAAGAAAAACATTTGTTAAAAATGAGAAATTATTGAAAACGCTGAGAATCGAACCCCGGTCGCATGGTATCGGAGGCAAACACAAAAGGCCGTCCACCACACCCTTACTGGTCACTGTGCTACTTCAGTGTCACACTAGGCTACTTCCTGTTTATAGTCGTGTCTCCTTCACAGAACCGTTTCATGCTGGGAAAACATAAATTTAACACTTTACATTCCACCAACACGTAATTTGCTGTTAACAAGTCGTGTTCATTTGATGTTTTTCTGTGAGATCTGTCTGAAGATACCTGAGATAACAACTGACATAGTCTGTGACTGTTACCATGGTAACTGGGAAGCTAGCTTGCTAGCTTAACCTAGCAGAGCTTCGTCAACATTAACATAATAATTACAACCAAAATACAGCATGTTCCATCACAACAGTCAGGTGGCCATTAATTTACAATAAAAGCATAAGGACAATACAAAAGAAAAAAATAAAAGATTTCTGTGAATAATTGTTATTTTTTCTCACTGCAAGTGAATGATATTGGCTAGTTAGCATACATTCTCACAGTCATTCTGCTGCTGTCCAAATCAGGTCAAGTGATGTCACGCCCCCTTTCTGGCGGCCATCTTGGAGGTCCTCAGCTCTGTGAACAGCTGACTGTGTTTCTGTCGTCTCAACAGAATTGAACAGACGGTTAATTTCTGTCTGTTTCTGACTGAACTGATCATTTCATCACTGATCCATCTGATTGATTTAGTGTTTAGATAATGTCAGCTTGTTAGCTAGCTAACCATAGTATCTGGTCAGCTAACATCACTGTCTTGTTGTTAACACATCTGATTAGCACACTAGCTAACGTATCTAGTAGCGGATAGCGTTAGCATGTTCACATTAACATCGGTGTGTTTGCCGGCTAGTTAGCTAGCTAACAGTTTGTTCAGGTTAACTGAGCTGACTCTTCTCAAGCTACAACTCAGAGTGTTTTGGAGTAGAGACTAGGGCTAAAGACAAGACAGTTTACTGTGTCACAGTAACCAAATCCACCTTATCACACTATTCACTTTTACTGAGAACGTTACTGAATGGATCTACAGCCACACCACAACAAGCTGACTCAGCTGCTCTCTGCTTCTAGCTGCTTGATACACTTTTACACTTTATTAACTAACACACAGTTCTACAGATTTACACTTTATTAACTAACACACAGTTCTACAGATTTACACTTTATTAACTAACACACAGTTCTACAGATTTACACTTTATTAACTAACACACAGTTCTACATGTTCCTCCATCATGGAGACTCAGCTGCTGCAGCAGGCTGGAGAGGAAACTGTAAAGACTCTGTAGCAATCAGGAACTGAATAAAACCTGGCGGCCGATTTGTCCATTAGACTCATGGATTTTTTAAAAGTACACTATGGGTCTTGAATGTGATTCTTTGGTTCAAGGGTTTGAAACATGTTTTTTTTAATCCCTTCTTCAATTATTCAAAGAAGTGGCCAAATGGTGCGTAATTGCATTTGGAAAATCTCAAAAATACTAAGAATTCTTGAATTCAGTCCCACCACGTTAATATTTTAACAATGTTCCATGTTACAATATTTTACCATTTGAATCACTTTATAAAGGTTACATGCTGCTTTCTTCTGCTCTCCTCCATAAACAAGATCAAATCTCACTATTATAATGGAAAACCACCATAGTACTGCTACTGTACTATAGTACTTATACTGTAGTACTGATACTGTATTATAGCCATAGTCCTGATACTGTACCAAAACTATAGTATTGATACAGTGCCATGGTACTGATTCTGTACTACAGTACCACAGCCATAATACTGGTATTGTACCATAGTATTGATACTGTACTGTAGTAGGAGCAGTATGGTACCGCAGTACTGGTACTGTACTAGTAGGACCAGTATTATCATGGTATTGGTGTATTGGTGTATTGGTGTATTGCCCCCCCCCCCCTCCCACACACAGCAGGCTTGTGATCCAATCAACCTCTCTGGCTCGTTCCCAAGGACACACAAGTCATCAGGCTGTGTGTATTCAAGTGTGTGTGTTTGTGTGAGTGTGTGTGTGTGTGAGTGTGGGTGTGTGTTTTACAGAAGCATATGTGTGCATGTAGTCTGTGTGTGTATGTGCATGAGCTGTGGTGTGCATGTATATATTTATGTGCGTTTGTGTCTACATATGTGCATATGCATGCGTGTGTGCCTGTGTGTCTACATATGAGTGTGTTTGTTTGTGTGTCATACATATGCATTTGTGCGTGTGTATGTGCGTGTGTGTGTGTGTGTGTGTGTGTGTGTGTGTGCGTTATTTTGCATAGTAACACACATCTGGCAGCAGAACAGGGGAAGCCATGCAGAAATACAGCAGCCGCACTATTTATTTGAAGACAATTACAGGGTGGAGCCTCGCTGAAAATTATACAGAGAACACTAGAGCTGTTTTCTATTAATGCACTGAACAGATGACTGGAGAGGAGAGGAGAGGAAGAGAGGAGGAGAGGAGGAGAGGAGAGGAGAGGAGAGGAGAGGATGGGAGAGGAGGAGAGAGAAGGAGAGGAGGAGAGGAGAGAAGGAGAGGAGGAGAGGAGAGGATGGGAGAGGAGAGGAGGAAAGGAGGAGAGAGAAGGAGAGGAGGAGAGGAGAGGAGGAAAGGAGGAGAGAGAAGGAGAGGAGGAGAGGAGAGGATGGGAGAGGAGAGGAGGAAAGGAGGAGAGAGAAGGAGAGGAGGAGAGGAGTGGAGAGGATGGGAGAGGATGGGAGAGGAAAGGAGGAAAGGAGGAGAGAGAAGCAGAGGAGGAGAGGAGAGGAGGAGAGAGAAAGAGAGGAGGAGAGGAGAGGATGGGAGAGGAGAGGAGGAAAGGAGGAGAGAGAAGGAGAGGAGAGGAGAGGAGAGGATGGGAGAGGAGAGGAGGAAAGGAGGAGAGAGAAGGAGAGGAGAGGAGAGAAGGAGAGGAGGAGAGGAGAGGATGGGAGAGGAGAGGATGAAAGGAGGAGAGAGAAGGAGAGGAGAGGAGGAGAGGAGGAGAGAGAAGGAGAGGAGGAGAGGAGAGGATGGGAGAGGAGAGGAGGAAAGGAGGAGAGAGAAGGAGAGGAGAGGAGGAGAGGAGGAGAGAGAAGGAGAGGAGGAGAGGAGAGGATGGGAGAGGAGGAAAGGAGGAGAGAGAAGGAGAGGAGTGGAGAGGATGGGAGAGGAGAGGAGGAAAGGAGGAGAGAGGAGAGGAGAGGAGGAGAGGAGGAAAGAGAAGGAGAGGAGGAGAGGATGGGAGAGGAGAGGAGGAAAGGAGGAGAGAGAAGGAGAGGAGGAGAGGAGAGGAGGAGAGGAGGAGAGAGAAGGAGAGGAGGAGAGGAGAGGATGGGAGAGGAGGAAAGGAGGAGAGAGAAGGAGAGGAGTGGAGAGGATGGGAGAGGAGAGGAGGAAAGGAGGAGAGAGGAGAGGAGAGGAGGAGAGGAGGAAAGAGAAGGAGAGGAGGAGAGGATGGGAGAGGAGAGGAGGAAAGGAGGAGAGAGAAGGAGAGGAGGAGAGGAGGAGAGAGAAGGAGAGGAGGAGAGGAGAGGATGGGAGAGGAGAGGAGGAAAGGAGGAGAGAGGAGGAGAGGAGGAGAGGAGAGGATGGGAGAGGAGAGGAGGAAAGGAGGAGAGAGAAGGAGAGGAGGAGAGGAGTGGAGAGGAGAGGAGGAGAGAGGGGAGGAGAAGAAAAAAATAGAATAGAATTGAGTAGAATAACCAGTCGAGTGCGGCGGTGATGTGCAGGCTTGTCTTGACTGGCTGGTTCTCTCCTGTCTGGCTGTCTGCTGGTCAGAAGGCTCGCTCCCTGCAGGGCATCCGGCAGAATCACTCAGATGCCGTCTCACTTCTAAAACTTTATCCGCCACCATGCCTTGTCCATACATCACAGTTTGCTTGGTGTATCAGTGGTTCTGTAGAAGGTGATGAATACACAGAACAAGTAAATAGCTTGAATATACAATACACAACATTGGTAAATAACCTAAGTGAACATGAACAGCAAAAGTAAATAATTTGATTGTAAATTAACTTGCGTAGTCCAAAGAAATACAATACAATCAAGTAAGCCAATAGAAAGGGAGCAGGGTGATTCTAATGCTGAAACTATCTCCCAACAGACTAAACTAGATCAGTAACAGCAGATCAATATACATTGATGATGCAGTCCTGCCCTCTAGTGGCCAATAAAAACATATGCAGGATCTTGCTCAGATGACCAAGTCCGCCAACTAACCCCAGGGTGCATGCACGGTCCAGGATGATTGACATGACTTTCGAGGCTTATGAAACATACTGCTGGTCCCGCGACTGTAGTATACACAATACCAGCCGCTACAAATGAACTATTACTGTATTATGTAGTACACACACAAGGGTAACATTATCAGTAACAAATTCCAGAAACAAAAAAGGAATGTGAACGCTACTAACAATTGCAGTGATATCGTCCCATCATGGTTAATGAGCTAAAGGGTCTTCAGGAGCCTTCTCAGCCAATAGTCCGGGATCAGACTAGACTGTCCAGTGTGGCAGGGCAGGGAGCAGGATAACACGAGCCACCGGGCGAGTTGGTACGTCTACCTTCACCTCAATAGTCCTCACTTTGCCGTCAGGACCAGGGGACGTTTTGGTGACCCGTCCCACAGGCCATAGCGCTCGAGGTGACTGGGGGTCCGTGGTCATGACTGTATTGCCGATATCAAGGTCTGGTTTCTGTGAGGGCCATTTCTGGCGGGTGTGGAGGCTGGGAAGGTAGAATTTGCTAAAGTTCCTCCTGAAATGGTAAGCTAGGAGCTGGCTATGACGCCATCGTCGTCTGCCAAGAAGCTCTGATTGAGGGTACACTACTTGAGGGAGGCGCGCATCAGGCCGCCCCATGAGCAAGGGGTTTGGAGTGATGGGATCGGGGTCTGCGACATCGGAAGATGTGTAGCCCAAGGGCTTGGAGTTGAGGATCCCCTTGACTTCAGTGAGGAGCGTCCTCAGCACCTCCTCGGTGATTGACTGGGCTCCTAGCGTGGCCTGCAGTGCTCGCTTTATGGAGCGGACCTCTCACTCCCAACAGCCACCAGTGGGGTGCATTTGGTGGGTTGAATCTCCAATGGATCTGCTGGGGAGCAAGCTGGGATTGAAGGTCTGGCTGAAGAATGCCTCTTGTAGTTCACGTTCACCTCCTTTAAAATTGGTCCCTTGATCTGACAACAGTTCAAACGGCTTGTCCTGGCTCGCTATGAACCGCCTCAGGGCCAAGAGGACGGCATCCGTGTCAAGACTGGAAAGAAGGTCGATCAGGTGGTTGTGGTCAGAGCCAATGAGCAAGACCGGATGAATGCTCTCACACTGTTGCAAGGGCAGGTGCCTCAGGTGCCTGTACTTCTGCTGAAGTGCCTTGACTGGATGCTCTCCTGTGACACAGCGGAGGAGACGGCCGCCCCATGCAGCGTCTGGAGCTCCTGTCTCACTGTCCGGAGGTGTAGGTCCTCAGGCTGACCTTCAAGGCCC
>NC_135998.1:37013293-37016290 GCF_048128805.1 Centroberyx gerrardi
TCAGACCGGCAGCGTCAGACCGGCAGCGTCAGACCGGCAGCTTCAGACCGGCAGCGTCAGACCGGCAGCTTCAGACCGGCAGCTTCAGACCGGCAGCTTCAGACCGGCAGCTTCAGACCAGCAGCTTCAGACCTTTGGATCCAGGTGACTGCTGTTCATCCACAGACCAGCTCTTCCATGGAGGCTCTGTGGAGGATTCACGGTCTTTCCTCCCGCTGGTCCTCATGAGACCCAGGAGGCTGCAGGCTCCGCCCCCCGAGCTCCCAGCCCGTCTGAGCGCGCTCCAACCGGAGGAACACAAACACACGACATGAACACGACCTGTTGACACCAAGTTACATGTTGGAGGCACATAAAGTGTTAAAGCTCTGTTTTCCCAGCAGGAAGCGGTTCCATGAAGGAGACATGGCTGTAACCAGGCAGCAGATCAGGCAGGTGGAGGAGGTGGAGGATGGGAGGAGGTGGAGGATGGGAGGAGGTGGAGGAGGTGGAGGATGGGAGGATGGGAGGAGGTGGAGGAGGTGGAGGATGGGAGGATGGGAGGAGGTGGAGGATGGGAGGATGGGAGGATGGGAGGAGGTGGAGGATGGGAGGATGGGAGGAGGTGGAGGATGGGAGGATGGGAGGAGGTGGAGGATGGGAGGAGGTGGAGGAGGTGGAGGAGGTGGACAATGGGAGGAGGTGGAGGATGGGAGGATGGGAGGAGGTGGAGGATGGGAGGAGGTGGAGGATGGGAGGAGGTGGAGGAGGTGGAGGATGGGAGGATGGGAGGAGGTGGAGGATGGGAGGATGGGAGGAGGGAGGATGGGAGGATGGGAGGATGGGTGGAGGATGGGAGGAGGTGGAGGAGGTGGAGGATGGGAGGATGGGAGGATGGGTGGAGGATGGGAGGAGGTGGAGGAGGTGGAGGATGGGAGGA
The DNA here is from genome assembly GCF_048128805.1 of Centroberyx gerrardi. Classification (NCBI taxonomy): domain Eukaryota; kingdom Metazoa; phylum Chordata; class Actinopteri; order Beryciformes; family Berycidae; genus Centroberyx; species Centroberyx gerrardi. The sequence goes on from NC_135998.1 coordinate 37,014,213, forward strand.
TGGAGGAGGTGGAGGAGGTGGAGGATGGAGGATGGAGGGAGGTGGAGGATGGGAGGATGGGAGGATGGGAGGAGGATGGGAGGATGGGAGGATGGGAGGAGGTGGAGGAGGTGGAGGAGGTGGACAATGGAGGAGGTGGAGGATGGGAGGATGGGAGGAGGTGGAGGATGGGAGGAGGTGGAGGATGGGAGGAGGTGGAGGAGGTGGAGGATGGGAGGATGGGAGGAGGTGGAGGATGGGAGGATGGGAGAGGTGGAGGAGGTGGAGGATGGGAGGATGGGAGGAGGTGGAGGATGGGAGATGGGTGGAGGATGGGAGGATGGGAGGAGGTGGAGGAGGTGGAGGATGGGAGGAGGTGGAGGATGGGAGGATGGGAGGAGGTGGAGGATGGGAGGTATGGGAGGAGGTGGAGGAGGTGGAGGATGGGAGGAGGTGGAGGATGGGAGGAGGTGGAGGATGGGAGGATGGGAGGAGGTGAGGAGGGAGGAGGTGGAGGATGGGAGGAGGTGGAGGATGGGAGGATGGAGGGATGGGAGGATGGGAGGAGGTGGAGGATCGGGAGGAGTTTGACTTCAGTGACGGAGACCGGAGGTCAAGTCCCAGCTTGTAGGAAGGAGATTTCTGCTGTGAGTGGAATTAAAATCTTTATCTAAAGTTTTTCTTACTGAACGGAGCGAAGCCTTTCCCTGACCTGAACCAGGCCTGAATGTTCTGCTGGTTGTACTTGATGCTGCTGGAATAAAAACATATAAATGAACTATTTAGTTGTTTTGATGCTGGATTTTGTATATTTCATGAACAACAGTATTTATAAAAGTAAAATATTAATCATTTCTTTCCTGATACATGAAAAACAGTTTATGTTCTGTCCAGGGGAGGTTTGGGTTTTACTGAAGACAGCATGGATAGATAGATAGATAGATAGATAGATAGATAGATAGATTCTGTCTCTATCTCTCTCCTCTCTCTCTCTCTCTCTCTCCCCTCTCTCTCTCTCCCTCTCTCCCATTCTCTCTCTCTCTCTCCCCTCTCTCCCCTCTCTCTCCTCTCTCTCTCTTCTCTCTCTCTCTGCGGAGGCTAAGTCTTTCTGACAGTTAAATCAAACCGAGGCCCCCGGCTAGTCTGACCTCCGCTAGCTTTAGCCTTAGCCGGAGACACTCTATAATTGCATCCCCCTCCAACCCCCCCCCCCACCCCCCACCCCCCTCCCTGAAGCCGGATTAAATACCCCCCCCCCCCCCCCCCCCCCCCCCACAGAGACCAGCCCTGCCCCCCCGACTCGCCCCCTGAAGGCACTAAGCTATTTTTAATCATCTTTACAGTTGTCAAGTATGGTAATTATGATGAAGCAAGGAGGAGAGAAGATCCTGTCCAGAGGGAGGAGAGGAGAGGAGGAGAGGAGGAGAGGAGAGAGGAGAGGAGAGGAGAGGAGGAGAGGAGGAGAGGAAGATGAGAGGAGGAGAGGAGAGAGGAGGAGAGGAGATGAGAGGAGGAGGAGGAGGAGAGGAGAGAGGAGAGGAGAGGAGAGGAGAGGAGAGGAGGAGAGGAGATGAAGGAGGAGAGGAGAGGAGAGGAGAGGAGAGGAGGAGAAAGGAGGAGAGGAGATGAGATGAGGAGAGGAGAGAGGAGGAGAGGAGATGAGAGGAGGAGAGGAGAGTCGAGAGGAGAAGAGGAGGAGAGGAGAGGAGAGAGGAGAGAGAGGAGAGGAGAAAGGAGGAGAGGAGAGGAGAGGAGATATGGAGGGAGAGAGAGAGAAAAAGATAGAGGGAGAGGGAAATGGAGGGAAGGAGGAGGCAAAGGATGGACATGTGTGGCAAGGAGAAAAGGAGGGAGGAGAGGACAGAGGAAAGGAAAGAGGGAGGGAGGGAGGAAGGAAGGAGACAAAGAACGAAGAAGGATGTCTGACTGACTGTCTCTCTCTCCCCTCTCTCAATTCAATTCAATTCAATGGTGCTTTATTGGCATGACAAAAGTACACATTTGTATTGCCAAAGCATATTACATGTGTATAACGATATGAACAATGTGAACACAGTGTGAAACAAGTAAAATAAAATATTACACTATTACTACTGTTA
>NC_135998.1:37026490-37036490 GCF_048128805.1 Centroberyx gerrardi
AAAATAACAGAAAATAACCATAAAATGTCTCCATGCAGCTCTCACAGCAGACTCCAAGTCTCCTGAAGCCAAACGATCCCAAAGTGACTTGAAAAGACATTTACACCATTATTTATCTGAAATCGCCACACAGCTGCGCGCACCTCGGCCTCGACAGGTAAGACTAGCTCGAATTAGCAGAAACAAGACTTCCGATTTGGCTGTTTAGCCTTCAAAATAAAAGTGCGAGATTTTTAAATAGGTAGAAATACTGTTTTAAACCAATTACTTTGTATTTAATTAAAAATGCCATAAAATGTGCCATTTCTAACTATAAACGCTGCATGTATTACACTGTGCAGAATACATACAGAACAGAGACTAAAGTGGACATCAAACATTAATATGGGTGCTCACTTATTGAATTTGATGATTAAATACAAAGTAATTGTATTGTCCAACTGTTGTATGGACTAACAAACTTCATCCGATTTTCTACTGGCATGGGGGTGAGTAGATAATGACTGAATTTACATTTTTGGGTGAACTATTCCTTTAATGACATAAATTGTATATTTATTTTGATTACTGTCATTTGAATTTGAATTTGTACTTAGTACATTAGTATTTCATGCCAGTAAAGCACCTTGATTGAATTGGACTGGTAGACAGGTAAAGACACGTTTACACACTGAATCTGCTAGATATAGATATATTATCAGATATTACATGTTGAACTTCAGTTAATTAAACATACCGTAATTCCTCTTATATTGGCCCGGGCCTTTATTTACCTCAACTGCAGAGGGTACCAGGCCTTTATTGGAAGCAGGCTTATATTAGAGACAGGCCTTTATTTCTAATTCCCTCTGTTTGATAAGTATATTTGCTCATATTTTAGTACGAAGCCTCCTTGTTTTCTGATCTGCTTCTGTTGGGGTTCGTTAGGTAGACTTTTTTTGTTACTGCAATGCATTACGATAATTACGGTAATCGACGACGGCACGCTCCAGAGTCTTCCGCCGGCCGAGCCGTCTTGTGGCACTTGTACGTTACTACAAACTACAGTTACTAACAGGCACCAGGAGTTTACCGGTATCCACCTTGTTTGCATGTAACTGAAGCTAACTGAAGCTAACTGAAGCTAACTGAAGCTAAGAATAGAATCTATACAGTTATATCATATCGCCGTTTATTTCGATGTATATGCACGAGCTCAGTCCACCTGACAGCCCTGTCGGCGGAGAGAGAGAGACAGACAAGCATGGAGGTTTCGGCGTGCCCCCGGGAAAGTTTCCCGGGGTCCGGTTCTGGCCAGTGCCGATAGCTGGGCGCCGATGTGTTCCCGGTGATCCGGCCGAGATTTCGGCGGGGGTCCCGACGCCGATGGATCGAGAGGATCAATGCGGGCCGTGGAGAGGACAGCGGCGGAGGGAGGAGACGGACACGGTCCAGCCATATACTGGTTTTGACCTAGTCTTGTTTCCTTTGTTTTTTTCCCCGGCCTGTATTTGAGGCCGGCCTTTATTTGTTTGTGTCGACCACGGCCCCGGACATTATCGGAGACCCGGCTTTTAATTGACTACCGGCCACTATTAGAGGAAATACGGTATTTAAAAAAGATTAATATACAAATAACCTCACAGCCCCCTGAATGAAACAGAAAAAACAAAACGAGTGCTGCATTTATAACTTTACAACTGCTCAGCATGATCACAGCAGCAGAGTTACAGTATAATTATCTGTAGAAATGAGAAGTAATTAATCCTGTGGAGAGGAGGCAGACTGTAACGCTGTTCAACTGTTATCTCTGTTTTATCTCAGTTTTATCTCTCGCTCTTTATTTATGCATTCTGTTTCTGCCGGATTCTTCTCCTTGGTGAGTTTTGATGTCATTTGATGTCGTTCGTCTCATTATTTTCTCTCTTTCTGGTTTGGAGGTGAGATGTTTTCAGAAAAGCCTCGGGGGTTTTTACATCACCTGCGGAGTTTGCATTTCTTCTCTTTGTTTTCCGCTGTTTTCATCATGTGCAAAACTAAACTAAACTGAACTAAACTAAAGAACAACATGCTCATCGACATCTGGAGGAGCATCAGTCTTGTCGAAGGTTAATATCACAGTTTGTGTTTGGCGATGATTCTGTATATTAAATTCACAGACAAAATCCTACTTTAAACGACTGTGGTGAAACACTTGATTGTCCTCAGTATGAAAACACATGACAGTGAAATGTGAATATTTCCCTTTTCCCATGTTTTCATGTTTTCTCTCTTCTGTCTTTCTTTCCGTCTTTCACTAATGAGGAATCATGTTCAGAGAGATTTTTAGAAACTTAATCTGTTATTTATCTCTCTGATGTGAAACCAGCCAAACAAATGTCTGTCTTTCATTAACAAGCAAACATGGGAAATTATATTGTAATGAGTTAACATTTAATCGTGCATCAGAAATCACGCTCGCCTGCAGTGACGGCGCTCCCTGAAATGGATTTATTAATATGCAGGGGAACTTCTGTTGCATGTTTCACTTTGCATCATTTTAATGGGAAGCAACTTCTTCTTAAAACATGTTTTTACAGACTTGTTTTATGTAGTTTTGATTTTGGCTTCTTTTAATCTTGTGTAGTTCTAATATTCTCTTTGTTTTTCTTTGATGTGTCGTCCTTGACCATCTTTTAGATGAATTGCATATTGGTGCTTTGCATTTTTAACATATTCGTCCAAATAAGATAAACTAAACCAATTTCATTTTGTACACTGCAAAAAATGCTTTCATCTTGTTTCCAGACCTATCAGATTATTTCATGATATTTTTAGTCAAATTCTCTCTCTGCACTGGCAGATAATCTGCTGGTTTCAGTAAATTTAACTTGATTCATGCCAATATGACTTCTGTCAAGAAATCATCAGAAAACAATGAAGAAAATCTGGAAACAAGAAACTTTCTCCAAGACAATTTCACTTTTACCAAGAAAATGTCCTGAAACAAGTTACATTCTGCTGGGAAAAAGTCAAATTTGTTGAAACTGGTGAAATTATCTGCCAGAGCAGTGAGATGATTTCACACAAAAAAATAAAAAAATAAGCTTGATAAGTCTGGAGACAAGATAACAAGTAAATAGTTAATAAGTTTGTCAGTTTTTGCAGTGTATATTTAATTATACACTTGAATGTGTTTCCTATTATAATCTCCTCATATATTTTGTTTGCTCTTCTTGTTTTATGTCTTCCTGTGAAGCGTTTTGTTAACTCTGCTTTTACAAATAAAGTTATTGAAATAAAGCCAAAGCAGACAGACAGACAGACACATGAAGAGACCTGCAGACAGACAGACAGACAGACAGACAGACACATGAAGAGACCTGCAGACAGACAGACAGACAGACAGACAGACAGACAGACAGACACATGAAGAGACCTGCAGACAGACAGACAGACAGACAGACAGACCTACAGACAGACTGTCTGTGCTGCCAGCTCCAGTTTATTCTTCAAACAGAGTTGTTGTTGTTTCACCTTTCATCTCCGGCTCGACTGTTTCTGCTGCTGCTTGATTTTCTCTTAACAGCATCAAACACAACGAGGAGAGACTGAGATCTGAGACAGGAGGAGAGTCCTTCAAAAACATGAGATTACTGCAGGGAGAGAGAGAGAGAGGGAGAGAGAGAGGGAGAGGGAGAGAGACAGAGAGAGAGAGATAGAGAGAGAGAGAGAGAGAGACCTCCCTCTCCACTCCTCCCTCTCCTCTCTCCTCCTCTCCTCCTCCCTCTCCACCTCCCTCTCCACTCCTCCCTCTCCTCTCTCTCCGCCTCTCCTCCCTCCTCTCCTCCCTCTCTTCCTCCCTCTCCTCTCCTCCCTCTCCTCCCTCTCCTCCCTCTCCACCTTCCTCTCCATTCCTCCCTCTCCTCTCTCTCCTCCTCTCCTCCCTCTCCTCCCTCTCCTCCTCCCTCTCCTCCCTCTCCTCCCTCTCCTCCTCTCTCCTCTCCCTCTCCTCCCTCTCCTCTCCCTCTCCTCTCCTCCCTCCTCTCCCTCTCCTCCCTCTCCTCTCCCTCTCCTCTCCTCCCTCCTCTCCCTCTCCTCCCTCTCCTCCTCCCTCCTCTCCCTCTCCTCTCCTCCCTCTCCTCCCTCCTCTCCCTCTCCCCTCCTCCCTCTCCACCTCCCTCTCCTCCCTCTCACTCCTCCCTCTCTTCCTCTCTCTCCTCTCCTCCTCCCTCTCCTCCTCTCTCTCCTCCTCCCTCTCCTCTCCCCCTCTCCCCCTCTCCTCCTCTCCTCCTCCCTCTCCTCCCTCCTCCCTCTCCTCCCTCTACTCCCCCCTCTCCTCCTCTCCTCCTCCCTCTCCTCCCTCTCCTCCCTCCTCTCCTCCTCCCTCTCCTCCCTCCTCCCTCTCCTCCCTCTCCTCCTCTCCTCCTCTTCTCCTTCTCCTCCTCCCTCCGAGAGACAACACCATGTGACTTTATCAGAGTCTGGTGACACCGAGCAAAGCTGAATGTGGATTTCCTACAACCAGATGTTCTGCTGCGCACCTTTTGATTTGTTTTGTTTTGTTTTGCTTTGCTTTTCATTTTTGTGATCCAGATTTTATGAATTCTTTAAAGTTCTCAAACACCAAGGGAAGAAAAGAAAAGATGAATAAAATCTTGTAATGTGTGTGTGTGTGTGTGCGTGCGTGTGTGTGTGTGTGTGTGTGTGTGTGTGTGTAGTTTAGAAGAAGCAGAAGTACAGAAAGCTAGTTGTCCTCATTAGCATGTTTCTACTGGGGAAGAAATGAGAGAGAGACAGAGGGAGAGGGAGAGCGAGAGAGAGAGAGATAGAAAGAGAGAGAGAAACAGAGAGAGAGAGATTTACAGAGAGGTTACTGCACAGTACAGCACTCATCATGTATTGAAGTGGATGTAGAGAGAGAGAGAACTCTAAAAATCCACAGGTTTTGGGAGGAGGAGGAGGAGGAGGAGGGGTGAAGAAGAGGAGGCTGGGTGGAAGGAGAAGTGGAGGTGAGGAGGAGTGGAGGTGGAGGAGGAGGAGGAGGTGGAGGAGGAAGAGAGGTGGAGGTTTCCAGGCTGTAACACAGTCAATAACAACCTGCTACACTGTAAATGAGTGAAAAACCTTTAAAAACTTAGCTCACTCAGCTTATGGCCGTCCATCGCTGCAGAAGGTGACATCACTTCCACGGCGTGTTGGTGCAGCGTTGAGGTGCTGCAGCCGGAGCTCACAGACGCCTGGCAACTCGACTTGTTGACACCAAATAACGCGTCGGAGGCACGTAAAGTGTTAAAACTCTACTTTCCATGAGGGAGACAGGGCTGTAGCCGGGCAGCAGAGTCTCAGTGCAGCGGCTCAGGTACAGTCAGCTGCGTTCAGACTGCGGCTGCAGAGCAACAGGAACTCATCTGGTTTCAGTGGAAGCGGCGACAGGAAGCTGCAGACGGCAGAGTGTAAACTGCAGCGGCGTCAGGCAGCGCCGCTACAGACTGAAGCTCAGCTGCTTCAGCTGTTTTCCAGCTCTGGTGAGTAGAGTAGGGTAGCTGTATTAAGATATTATTGTTTACTTGGGGAATTAGAAGAACGAGTATTTGCCAAATAAAATAAAAACGAGACAAATGCAACACTATGACAGTCTGACATCATCAACTGGTGCAGCCAGCGTGACGAGCTAGGTACACCAGACCGCTCTGTAGACCTGTAGACCTGTAGACCTGTAGATCTGTAGACCTATAGACCTGTAGACCTGTAGACCTGTAGATCTGTAGACCTGTAGATCTGTAGACCTGTAGACCTGTAGACCTGTAGATCTGTAGACCTGTAGACCTGTAGATCTGTAGATCTGTAGACCTGTAGACCTGTAGACCGGAGTCTGAACGCAGCTTCAGGGTGTTGTGGTCGGGTGCCGGAGGGCCGATGAGTTTGACTTCAATGACGGAGACCAGAGTTCAATTCCCAGCTTGAACGGAGGAGATTTCTGCTGTGAGTCAAATTTGAATTTTTAGTGAAAGTTTTTCTTATTTACCCGACCAAAGCCTTTCCCAAACCTTAACCAAGTTGTTTTAGTTTCCTAAACTTAACCGTCAGCCAACCTTTAGCTGAAAATGTCGTGTCCAATTTGTGCTGTTGTCACAGAATCCAGTTCACATAATTAGTGTCCCCAGCAGGTAAATCTGTTTCAGAGTTCGTGCTCATTTCACAACTTCTCATGAGATCGTGTTGTGCTGGCGGCGGCGCCGCTGGCGGCGGCTGCGAAGCCGAATCCCGGAGCCACGTCCGGAGTGCTGAGTGGGGGCTGGCCGTGGTTGTGGTGCAGTGTTGTAATGTACTGTGATTTAATGGTGAAGCCCTTGGGGGATAATGGAATAGAATATAAACATGCTAAAGATGTTTATGATACCATGTAATGTTTTTTGTATACAGGTTGGATGAATGTAAACAAGAAAGAAAATAAGTAGCATGAGTGCTGGTTTTTCCTGGTAGACTTTGTTGTTTGAACCAAGAACCAAACACATTCTGGAGAAATGGGATTTGAGCATGTTGTTTTCCAATTAAGGGGCGTGTCCACCCACCGACCTGTTGAGCGCTGGTGCTGAGCGCTTTGGCTGCATCAGGTGAGCGCTGGAGCGGGGAGCTGAGAGCACGTCTCCGGGTGTTGTTGCTATGCTAAACGTTAGCCTAGCTAACATTCGCTACAAAACGGCAGGATGCCGGCTCTTGGTCCCGCCCCTGCTTCATCCTCATTGGTTGGTAGAACTCTGAAGTGACATTGACGAGCGGTGCGCTTCAGAAAAGTTGAACTAGTTTCAACTCGAGAACAGGTCCAGCGCTCACAGCGCTCGGCGCTAAAAAGAGGTGAGGTACCTGTCTTTGGTGACAAGGGGTCTAAGTGACACTCTTGTTGCCGCATCACATCCAAGGAACGCTGTTGGGAACAACAGAGGAGTGTGAGCAGGTTTATGGACATCATCATGAACATTTCAACATCATGAGCATCTCAACATCATGAACATCTCAACATCATGAGCATCTCAACATCATGAGCTGTTGTTGACACTTGAGAGATTGTTCAGTTTGGCATTAAATGAGTTGATTTGGTACCTTGGAAGGTTTAGTAAATGAAGCATCCAGTATGGCTAGAAAAAAGAGATAATTTCAAACTATTCTCTGTCAGTGTTGTAATCCAAGTGTGCCGTCTACTGGTTACTGTTTCCAGTCAGCAGTCAGTCAAGCAGAGAAAATAAAAAAATAGAGAAAAGATCAAATACACAGTAGAGAAAAAATACACAGTAGAGAAAGTTTTAAAAAAAAAGAAAAGATAAAATCTAAAAATAATAAAACCTAAAGACCCCCCAGAGCAGCGCTGAATTAAAACCTTGTCAAAGGCGTCATTATAAAGAAAGGTTTTCAAAGCGTAAAGTGTTGGACTCTCAGCCTCAGGCGGGGGTTCATGTACTTGGTGTACAAAGGCTAGAAGCAGCTTCCCCAGTTTAACCCTGTGAATATATAAAGGCTCCTGCCTGATGATCTGAGGCTCTAAGGATCTAGGGTTAAAATGTACTTTGGTGCAAGACTGTTAAGTGCTTTATAAACCATTAATAAAACCTTAAACTCAATTCTTTCCTTCACTGGAAGCCAATGCAGGGATCTAAGAGCCGGCGTGATGCGGTCAGTTTTCCTAATCCCAGTCAGAAGTCATGCAGCTGCGTTCTGGATTAGCTGCAGTCGTCTCAGAGAGTTTAGAGACCAGAGAGGAGAGCAGTCGTCCAAACTACTGGTAGCAAAGGCATGAACCATTTTTTCAGCACCAAGTAGTGACAGAAAAACCCTAATTCTTGCAATGTTTTTCAGATGATAAGAAGCTGAGCTAGTGACATGATTGATATGACTATGAAAAGTGAGATCAGCTGTGAGAGAGGAGTGCGCACGATACTTTGAGGGTTAAGAAATTAGTAAAATATAAACTTTGCTGTCATTCAGAACTCCCTTCTTACCCCGCAAAGTATCGTGCGCATTCCTCTCTCACAGGTTTTGGTATATTGCCTAAGTATTTTAATTCTGAAGGGCTGCGTGAACTGTGTAGAATCAACATCGCTATCGAGCTAGCATTAGCTTTAGCTCCCAAAAGCTGCATTTTTGGGAATACGAAAGGCTTTATAGGAACTTCGTTGGTATCTGCTACATGATACTAAGGCCTGGAGGAAGGGTGAAAACCAAAATCCGTTTGGAAACCAAACACAAAAATGAAGCCTTGGTAGGTCGTTTTGTATTGAAGTGTTTGGGACGCTAGTAATGGCACGTAAAAATCAGCACCATCTACCGTCCCTTTGGGGCTACCGGTGGAGAGAGATATGTAAAGCTGTGTGTCATCCGCATAATTATGATAATGGTTGGTGTGTTTTTGAATAATTTGGAATAAAACATAAATGGAATAAAAGGGGGCCAAGGATCGATCCCTGGGGGACGCCACACATAACGCTAACCTTTTCAGAGTTACATCCCCTAATTGAAACAAAGAACTTTCTGCCCTGCAGGTACAGTAGGCCCTAAACCAGTTTAGACCAGGGCCAGAGAGACCGACCCACTTTCCCAGCCTGTCTAACCGTATCCCATGAGCAACACTATTGAAAGCAGCACTTGTCTGCATCCTTTTTGTATCCTGCACTGACTGGAAATGTCACACATATCATGTTATACTTTTCACTGAAACTCAAACTGTGATGACAGACTGATTACGTCATGTTACGTTACAGCATGTTACGTTACGTCATGTTACGTTACGTCATGTTGCGTTACAGCATGTTGCGTTACGTCATGTTGCGTTACAGCATGTTACGTTACAGCATGTTGCGTTACGTCATGTTGCGTTACAGCATGTTACGTTACAGCATGTTACGTTACAGCATGTTACGTTACAGCATGTTGCGTTACGTCATGTTGCGTTACAGCATGTTACGTTACAGCATGTTACGTTACAGCATGTTACGTTACAGCATGTTACGTTACGTCATGTTGCGTTACAGCATGTTACGTTACAGCATGTTACGTTACGTCATGTTGCGTTACAGCATGTTACGTTACAGCATGTTACGTTACAGCATGTTACTTTATGTCATGTTACGTTACGTCATGTTACGTTACGTCATGTTACGTTACGTCATGTTACGTTACAGCATGTTACTTTACGTCATGTTACGTTACGTCATGTTACGTTACGTCATGTTACGTTACGTCATGTTACGTTACAGCATGTTACGTTACGTCATGTTACGTTACGTCATGTTACGTTACGTCATGTTACGTTACGTCATGTTACTTTACGTCATGTTACGTTACGTCATGTTACGTTACGTCATGTTACTTTACGTCATGTTACGTTACGTCATGTTACGTTACAGCATGTTACTTTACGTCATGTTACGTTACGTCATGTTACGTTACGTCATGTTACTTTACGTCATGTTACGTTACGTCATGTTACGTTACGTCATGTTACGTTACGTCATGTTACGTTACGTCATGTTACTTTACGTCATGTTACTTTACGTCATGTTACGTTACGTCATGTTACGTTACGTCATGTTACTTTACGTCATGTTACTTTACGTCATGTTACGTTACAGCATGTTACTTTACGTCATGTTACGTTACGTCATGTTACGTTACGTCATGTTACGTCACAGCATGTTACGTTACGTCATGTTACGTTACAGCATGTTACTTTACGTCATGTTACGTTACGTCATGTTACGTTACGTCATGTTACGTTACGTCATGTTACGTTACAGCATGTTACTTTACGTCATGTTACGTTACGTCATGTTACGTTACGTCATGTTACGTTACAGCATGTTACGTTACGTCATGTTACGTTACGTCATGTTACGTTACGTCATGTTACGTTACGTCATGTTACGTCACAGCATGTTACTTTACGTCATGTTACGTTACGTCATGTTACGTTACGTCATGTTACGTTACAGCATGTTACGTTACGTCATGTTACTTTACGTCATGTTACGTTACGTCATGTTACGTT
>NC_135998.1:37041490-37058990 GCF_048128805.1 Centroberyx gerrardi
CAACGACAACCCAAAATCATAAAAACTTAACAAGAGAGCTAACATTAGCTAGCTGGCAAACATTTCAATCTCCCATTAGATCGCCCAATCGATCCATTACATCTCACCGTTAAAGAGAAACTAAACCCCAAACCCAAATCTGAAGCCTGACACCTAATGCTGAAAAGTAAGGTACTGAACTGGCCATCTGCTATTGGCTGGTCTTTGGTGCCAGGTGATCATTACCTTCTATAGAGTACAACAGGTGGTGACATCACCTGACTCAAAGACCAGCCAATAGCAGATGGCCAGTTCAGTACCCTACTTTTCAGCATCAGGTGTCAGGCTTCACCACAGGTTTGGGTTTGGGGTTCAGTTCCTCTCTCCAGGGCTGCGACCCGGCCTGCATCCTCACACAAACAAAGTTCTCTCACTGAACAACCCCAGAACTTTGCAAGATAGTGATCCGTGCCAGCAGCCATAGAGCCGGTGCAGCAACATAGTGATCCGTCACCCTAACGCCTGAACTACACAGCATGCGTGTCCAAACTGTTGCGGTCCAGTTGCAGCACTTCAGTCATGTTGAGCTGCTGCAGTCTGTTCCTGTTCTGCTGGTTCTGCTGGTTCTGCTGGTTCTGCTGGTTCTGCTGCTCCTGTCTACTTCTTACCTCTGGGTAAGAGAACACTATTATATCTAGTTATGTTTATGTTTCCACAAACATCTCAAGTTGTTATATTTAGCAATTGTAGCACATCTAGTTTGAGCTTTGATAGCATTGTTGTTTTTTTGCAAACTTTGTTATTGTTTCTCTGATTTGCACTATGATGTTTTTTAACATGGTAATAAATGGTGATACTTTTTTAGCATTTTGCCTTTACTGGATAGTTGAAAGTAGAGAGAGACAGAAAAGACAGAGAGAGAGGGGGATGACAAAGTCCTGGTCAGATTCAAACAGTTAGATGGTCTGCACTGAGCCACCAGGACGCCCTCATTTATATTTATATGGCTCAAATACACAGCAGACCGCTGTGAAGTCTGACAGAAATAGAAGCCATGCGTCTCTCCAGAGTTGCGGCTCTGATTCAGATCCGTCAACTTGACTCTGCTGCAGCGAAGCAACCGGCTCGTATCTGATCCACAGACGGGACAGAGAGTCTCTGGTGTAGCGGAGACGTTCAGACTGGACCGGTACTGATTCAAGCTCGGCTTTTCATGCTGCACTAAAAGCAAAACAGAATAAAAGACTTGAAGTGGCACAAATCAAAGAAATCAAACTACAGAACTCGGGCAATAACTGACATCAGGTTGCTAATATCTACAGAGCTAATAAAAGAGTTTCAATCTGAAATAAATCAGCAGCTGAGTAGCTGAGACTGAAACTTTCTATCAACTTTCCTCTTCACCGAGCTCTGCTGGGAGTTCAATCACATTGGGTAGTGTTGGCAGTATCTCTCTCTCTCTCTCTCTCTCTCTCTCTCTCTCTCTCTCTCTCTCTCTCTGTTGATGTTTACATTGTTTTCCATCAGCTCCCCGGCTGTGGTCTCTCTCTCTCTCTCTCTCTCTCTCTCTCCCTCTCTCTCTCTCTCGCTCGGCCCGGCTCTCTCTCGATTGATTCCTCAGATTCGGAGATGGATTCTTTTGAGTCTCATCGCTCGGCGTGGAGATTAATTGATCCGACTCCCGCCGCTCGGCCCGCTGATTAATTTGTTTCTCTGCCGGAGCGGCGTGTGTTTTGGGTTTAGAAATGAGATGAGACAGAGAGACGAGAGAGAGAGACCAGAGTGTTTTGATGAAGAATGGCCCGTCTGTCCAAAAACACAGACGGATGGAGGGAGGGCGAGCGGAGGAGTGTGAAGCTGCTGCAGCGGTTCAGGAACTCCATTATCACTCTGATTACAACTAAACATGATGAAATGTCTGTTAGTGCAGTCTGGCTCTGCTCCTTTTGTTTCACAGGACTTTGTGACTTTGTGGAAGGTGCATCAGTTATTAATAGTTATTATTATCATCAGCTGCTCTACAGGAGCTGGCTCTGTGTGTTTCTTTGTTTATTTGTTTATTTGTAAGTTCATTAGTTTGTGTGTAACGCTTTTTGCAATGCTCAGTGCTTATGTGAGTTGCAGTCTGCAGTGTTCAGAGCCTGCAGAGGGGAAATCCAGCCTGCGCTCGCATTACAGCACCAGACAGACAAGCATCAACCAGCTGGAGCAACCTGATGTCACTCAAACACACGACATGAACACAACACCAAGTGACGTGTTGGAGGCACATAAAGTGTTAAAGCTCTGTTTTCCCAGCAGGAAGCGGTTCCATGAAGGAGACACGACTGTAACCAGGCAGCAGATCAGGCAGGTGGAGGAGGTGGAGGATGGGAGGATGGGAGGAGGTGGAGGAGGTGGAGGATGGGAGGAGGTGGAGGATGGGAGGAGGTGGAGGAGGTGGAGGATGGGAGGATGGGAGGAGGTGGAGGATGGGAGGATGGGAGGAGGTGGAGGATGGGAGGAGGTGGAGGAGGTGGAGGATGGGAGGAGGTGGAGGATGGGAGGAGGTGGAGGATGGGAGGATGGGAGGAGGTGGAGGAGGTGGAGGATGGTAGGAGGTGGAGGAGGTGGAGGATGGGAGGATGGGAGGAGGTGGAGGATGGGAGGATGGGAGGAGGTGGAGGATGGGAGGAGGTGGAGGATGGGAGGAGGTGGAGGATGGGAGGATGGGAGGAGTTTGACTTCAGTGACAGAGACCAGAGTTCAATTCCCAGTTTGAATGAAGGAAATTTCTACTGAGTCAAATTTTAATTTTTTAGCGAAAGTTTTTCTTATTTAATCATAATGTTGAGCTGCAGGCTGAACATGCACAGCAGCTGACAGAGGGGGAAGACGACCGAATGACGGAAATGTTATTGCGCCACCATCTGGTGGATCAGCGTTATTTTTTTAGTAGTGGTAGAGATTTGAAACCTTACCACCAAACAGTCTCTGGGCTACTAATGTTCTCATCTATGTCTTCCTGTTGGGAAATAGTCCTGTCCCCCCCCCCCCCCCCTCCACAGAGAGGTCAGAGGTCAGAGTCAGGGTCTAGACGGGATTCAGTGTCTTTGCTCAAGGACACTTCAGCAGGGTGGAGTTGAGTCCCGGTCTTTCTACATGCGCTCCGAAACTCAGTCCTCTCTCTACACATTTCATATCTGTACTGTAAACAAAACACTGTTCAAGAATGTCAGTTTCAGCAGTTCTATCTGTTCTATTCATTCTGATTCTGTGTTCCCCAACCAGAAAACAATTCACCTGAATGTGAATGTCTGTTCTTTTGGTTTGAATTCTGTGTTTGTCTCTTCTTCGGCTGTCAGTCTTCATCAGAGCTCTAATTAACAGGCACTGCTACCTTCACAGATCACTTAATGACATTACTGCCTGTGTGTGTGTGTGTGTGTGTGTGTGTGTGTGTGTGTGTGTGTGTGTACACAGGTGTGTGTGTTACAGGCATGTGTGTGTGGTGGTGTTTGTTTGTGTGTGACGAGCAGCATGTCATGCTGGCAGCTGGCCGAGCCGCCTTTCAGCTTCACCATCCATCACATTAGTGACGGATCACAGCTGATCATCTGAACATCTGAACATCACCGTACAGGAAAAACACCTGAAACACACAGAGGAACACGCAGAGGAACACACAGAGGAACACACAGAGGAACACACAGAGGAACACACAGAGGAACACACAGAGGATCACACAGAGGAACACAGAGGAACACAGAGGAACACACAGAGGAACACACAGAGGAACACAGAGGAACACACAGAGGAACACACAGAGGAACACACAGAGGAACACACAGAGGAACACAGAGGAACACACAGAGGAACACACAGAGGAACACAGAGGAACACAGAGGAACACAGAGGAACACACAGAGGAACACACAGAGGAACACACAGAGGAACACAGAGGAACACACAGAGGAACACACAGAGGAACACAGAGGAACACAGAGGAACACAGAGGAACACACAGAGGAACACAGAGGAACACACAGAGGAACACACAGAGGAACACACAGAGGAACACAGAGGAACACACAGAGGAACACACAGAGGAACACACAGAGGAACACAGAGGAACACAGAGGAACACACAGAGGAACACAGAGGAACACACAGAGGAACACACAGAGGAACACACAGAGGAACACAGAGGAACACACAGAGGAACACAGAGGAACACACAGAGGAACACACAGAGGAACACACAGAGGAACACAGAGGAACACACAGAGGAACACACAGAGGAACACAGAGGAACACACAGAGGAACACAGAGGAACACACAGAGGAACACACAGAGGAACACACAGAGGAACACAGAGGAACACACAGAGGAACACAGAGGAACACACAGAGGAACACAGAGGAACACACAGAGGAACACAGAGGAACACAGAGGAACACAGAGGAACACACAGAGGAACACACAGAGGAACACAGAGGAACACAGAGGAACACACAGAGGAACACACAGAGGAACACAGAGGAACACAGAGGAACACAGAGGAACACGCAGAGGAACACACAGAGGAACACAGAGGAACACAGAGGAACACACAGAGGAACACACAGAGGAACACAGAGGAACACAGAGGAACACAGAGGAACACGCAGAGGAACACACAGAGGAACACAGAGGAACACAGAGGAACACAGAGGAACACGCAGAGGAACACACAGAGGAACACACAGAGGAACACAGAGGAACACAGAGGAACACACACAGGAACACACAGAGGAACACAGAGGAACACAGAGGAACACAGAGGAACACACAGAGGAACACAGAGGAACACACAGAGGAACACACAGAGGAACAGATATCAGTGATGTACTTTACATTCCTGCCTCCATTCAGCAGTTAGTTGTGTTTTTCTTCTTGGTGGATAACCGGCCAATCGTAGACGAGGTGATGTCACCTCCAGATGTTTCCAGCAGCTACAGTGGAGTTTGATATGAGAAAATGTTTCAGGATGTAAAACCTCAGCGGTAAACGTCAGGTTTTGGTGTCAGTCCCTCAGAATCAAAGAGCGAGGGCTTCTTTCTAGAGCCGCCATTTTGCACCGAGAGACGTTCAACAATCATACAGGGAGAAATCCATCGTAGAAGAGGAGAGAGACCAGTTTCTCCACCACAGGAGCAGGAGAGAGACCAGTTTCTCCACCCACAGGAGCAGGAGAGAGACCAGAATGCACTGCAGGAGCAGGAGAGAGACCAGAATGCACTGCAGGAGCAGGAGAGAGACCAGCATGCACTGCAGGAGCAGGAGAGAGACCAGAATGCACTGCAGCAGCAGGAGAGAGACCAGAATGCACTGCAGCAGCAGGAGAGAGACCAGAATGCACTGCAGGAGCAGGAGAGAGACCAGAATGCACTGCAGCAGAGAGACTGGTTGGGTTGAGGAAGAGGACAGCGATGACACAAAATCACAATGCATGCATTTTGTCTCTTTTACCATACTCAGACCATCATTAGCATTTTGACATTACATATTAACTAATTTAATCTGTTTTAATTTCATACTGTAATGTCACTGTTGCTGCTTTTACTTTGGTCTTTACGTTTCTGTTGCCATTGGTTTTATTTTTATTTAAATACAGTTTTTTGTTATTATGTTCGCCGCCACTCTGAGAGCTTCCTGCTCTGCTTCCTGGCAAAAGGAGTCCGGTCCCTCACAGTGTGTGTGTGTGTGTGTGTGTGTGTGTGTGTGTGTGTGTGTGTGTTTTAATCTATTATCGTAGCTCTAACACTCTCTTCCTCTCTATACGTCATCATCATCAGTTCCATTACGGAGTTCATTAACAGAACAGTGTTTTAATCTACAATGTATGTATGTGTGTGTGTGTGTGTGTGTGTGTGTGTGTGTGTGTGTGTTTTAATCTATCATTACAACTCTTCTTCCTCTCTATCCATCATCATCATCATCATCATCATCAGTTCCATTAAGGAGTTAATTAACAGAAGTGTGTTCAACTACAAAGTTCTCTCACCAATCAAGTCAGATTTAATTACAAAGAGCTTTTAACGATAATTAAAAGAAACGTTTTACAGAACAATAGGACATTAATACAACAAACATCTGAAAATGTAATTTAATTTATCTGAAGGTGGGTCAGATTTATTAATAAAGAGAAAATAAAACAAATAAAATTGGTGCTTCACAGAAAATAATGGGCATAAATAAATTGCATGAAATTGCAGCATTATACATCTATAAATCTGATCTAGGTTCGATCCTCTGCCTCATGCTGTTCTCCATATATCTGCACTACCAGTCAAAGGCTTGGACACACCTCATTTTTCTTTATTTTTACTATTTTCCACATTTTAGAATAACAGTAAAGACTCAAAACTATGAAATAACACAAATGGAATTATGCAGCGACCAAAAAAGTGTTAAACAAATCAAAACTATCTTACATTTTAGATTCTTTGCCTTGATGGAAAGACAAAGGCTTTGGAAAGAAATTCATACATAGGATCAACTTCACTACCGTATTTCCTCTAATATTGGCCCGGGCCTTTATTTACCTCAACTGCAGAGGGTACCAGGCCTTTATTGGAAGCAGGCTTATATTAGAGACAGGCCTTTATTTCTAATTCCCTCTGTTTGATAAGTATATTTGCTCATATTTTAGTACGAAGCCTCCTTGTTTTCTGATCTGCTTCTGTTGGGGTTCGTTAGGTAGACGTTTTTTTGTTACTGCGATGCATTACGATAATTACGGTAATCGACGACGGCACGCTCCAGAGACTTCCGCCGGCCGAGCCGTCTTGTGGCACTTGTACGTTACTACAAACTACAGTTACAGACAGGCAGCAGGAGTTTACCGGTATCCACCGTTGTTTGCATGTAAGCTGAAGCTAACTGAAGCTAACTTAACCTGGGCGCCGATGTGTTCCCGGTGATCCGGCCGAGATTTCGGCGGGGGTCCGGGGCTCGGATCGGGAGGATCAATGCGGGCCGGGGGCGCGGTGGAGAGGCAGCGGCGGAGAGAGGAGACAGACACGGTGCAGCTATATACTGGTTTTGACCTAGTCTTGTTTCCTTTGTTTTTTCCCCCGGCCTGTATTTGAGACCGGCCTTTATTTGTTCGTGTCGACGACGGCCCCGGCCATTATCGGAGACCCGGCTTTTAATTGACTACAGGCCACTATTAGAGGAAATACGGTATTTATATTTGACTAAAAACTAATTTCAAGCATTTAAGCAGAAGCTTTAGATCAAAATGCTTCAAGAGAATGAGACACAGAACATTCAGTCAGGTTCAGACTGTTAGTGTATCTCTCTACACTGCTATGCAGACGACACAACGCTTTACTTATCCCTTAAAACTAATGACTTCAGCAGCTTAACACGACTCAAAGCCTGCATATAGATATTCATTCATTCATTCATTCAAACCTTTATTTAAACTCGAAGAACCATTGAGGTTGCCCTCATTTACAATGATGTCGAGTTACAGACAAGTTAAAAGTTAAAAATAAATAGGACAAGACATAGATGATAATAAAGAAAATCAATTAAAACAGTTACACATTGAGGCAGGGAGGTTTGTGATCATGGTTTTAAATTGTCCATAGGTTAGTAGAGTATTGATTTTTAGCGTGTGTTGAAGATCATTCCAAGAATTAGGGTCACTAAAATAAAAGGCTGACTTTCCAAATTTAGACCGTGCCCGGGGACCGTAAGCATAAGCAAGTCATTTGAGCGAGTTTGATAGGGTCCAAAGTTCCAATCCAGCATCATTGAGATGTAAGGTGGCAGCTTTCCAACAAGGGCTTTATATATAAACAAATACCAATGTTTATTACGACCAACCCACTTTATCATACAGGATACAATGGTGAGTCCCATAGCTGTCACCAGTAATAAATCTGAGGGCAGAATGATAGACCGTGTCTAGGGGTTTAAGAGTGCTCAGATCCCCATAATCCAACACTGATAGGAAAACTGCCTCAACAATCCTCTTTCTACTAATCATAGGGAAACTGGTTCTGTTTCTGTAAAAGAAGCCAATTTTTTGACGCAGTTTGCTGACAAGATTGTCTATATGGTATTTAAAAGTAAATTTCTCATCAAGCCAGATGCCAAGATATTTATATTCAGTAACTCTCTCAATGTTAGATCCATTCGCAGCGGATATATGCATACTATTGTAATGAATATTACTGGCTCCAGTAAACAGCATGAATTTTGTTTTATTTGCATTAAGTACCAGTTTAAGATTAATAAGAGCATCTTGTAGAGCATTAAAGGAAAGTTGCAGGTTCTCAATGGCTAGTTGTACAGAATCAGCAATACAATATACAATGGTGTCATCAGCATAAAGATGGACTTGACAGCCACTCAATGAAGAGACAATATCATTAATATAAATGGTGAAGAGGACAGGACCCAAAATTGAACCTTGCGGAACACCTTTTGTTACCAGCAAGAACTCAGACCGGACACTTCCCGACTTTACACACTGAAGTCTCTCAAACAAATAGCTCCGAAATCAATCACAAGCCTTTCCATCAAAGCCAATACTGCATAACCTTTGTAAGAGCAAAGGATGATCAACTGTATCAAAAGCTTTTGACAGATCTATAAAAAGGGCAGCACAATGTTTCTTATTGTCTAGAGCGGAAACGATATTATTTGTAACTAATGTGATTGCTGAAATAGTGCTGTGATTAGCTCTAAATCCAGATTGGTGCGGACTTAATACAGAGTGACTTGAGTTGGTTATTTACCAAAGATTCCAGGATTTTTGCTAGACAAGATAATTTGGAGATTGGTCTGTAATTATCTAGATCAGGGGTCTCAAACTCAATTTACCTGGGGGCCGCTGGAGGCAGAGTCTGGGTGAGGCTGGGCCGCATCAGGTATTCCACAAGAAAAGCTTTGTTAAAAAAAATCCAGTCTTCTCAAATGTCTTTATTTTTATTTTTTAACACAAAATAAGATTTAAACGTCTTTATTAACAGTTCTTTAACCTCAATGGGTTCTTCTGAATATGAATTGTCCTGAACATGAATGGAACATTGAAGAACATGAACTGTTCTTCTGAACATGGCTTTTCCGCTTTTTGAACGTCATTTCCGCTTCTTTTTCCTGTGACAGCAGCACGGCGGTCGGCGGATAATAGCCCGGTAGCAGTCTCCTTTGTTTTTGCGCTCGATGTTCATGTCTTTCATGATGACATGAACACCATGGCATTTGTAGATGGTAGAAAGTACCGGGATAGCGAGCGCAAAAAGGCGACTGCTCCCGGAGCGTTATCCGCCGTGCTGTTGTTACAGGAAAAAGAAGCGGAAATGACACCGTGCTGTTGTTGTTGTTGTAAACGTAGTCATAGAAACAAAAAAAACAAATGACATCATATAGAAATATGTGTAGTGTTCATCGTGTGAGGCAATGCGAATAGCGCGATGCAAATAAAAAATAATGACCCACAAATAACGGTGCGACCCTATAATTGGTCCGGGTTACCGGGGACTGTTATCGCCGACGGACAGGTGTCGCTATGTGACTGCAGACTACATTAGGCTACATTGAGTTCCTTACTTTTCTTTTATCCCGCCGCGTACGCATCACTTTGATTTATTTTGTCAGAGAGAGACATATATACGTATAATGTCCCGCTGGGCAGCAACTTAAAAAACTTTTTTTTGGAAGTGTTGTGAACGCAGCGCGCTGGGACGAATGTCCGCGTGTGCCCAATAGAAACGAGGCAGCCAGCCAGGCACGGAAGAAAACTCTCCATGGCAACGCTGCTGTAACTTTCACTCATTGAGAAATGTTTCTCTGCTTGCATCAAGCCCGGTCGATGTCCCACCCCCGAGAGCCATATACCCCACCGTGATTGGTAGGTTCGTTCAGCTCCGCACACAATACTGTAAAGTGCCATCCATATAAAACTTGCGGGCCGCACTAACATCAAACTTTCATATTAAGGTGGGGGCCACAAAATATCGTCTCGCGGGCCGCAATTGGCCCGCGGGCCGCGAGTTTGAGACCCATGATCTAGATCATTTCTATCACCTCCTTTATGTAATGGAGTTACATGGGCCGACTTCCAAACACTAGGAAATATGCCTGTTGTGATAGAAAGATTAAATATATGTGTTAATTGCTCTGTGATAAATGGAGCGGACACTCTTAGAAAAAAAGGATCCAATTTATCCTCTCCTGTTGAACTCCTGGTGTCAATGGCTTGCAATGCTTCAAATACATCACTAGGAAAGAACGGCTGAAAGGTAAACTGAGAGACATGGTTCATGGTACATACACAATCATTATTAATATTAATAAGAGGGGGCCCTGTGTAATCCTTTTCAAATAAATGCTCAGCATCAGCAAAGTGCCTATTGAGAGCTTGGCAAACCTCTTTCTGTTCAGAAATCAAACAGTCACCACATTTAATATGTGCAGGTAGGGAAATAGTGGTTTTGTTTTTGTTTGAGTTTACTGCTTTCCAAAATTTTGCAGGGTTTGAATAGGAGCTAGTAATTAAGTCTAAATAATAATTAGATTTGGCGTTTCTCACAGATGATGTGCATTTATTTCTAAGCTGTTTAAATGACGACCAATGGGATGGATCCCCAGAGTGTCTGGCAAGTGACCAGGCTCTGTTCCTTTCTTTAAATAAAGATGATAATTTGGGTGAAAACCAAAGGGTTAATCTATCTTTTATTCTAAGCTTTTTGAATGGTGCATGTTTGTTAATGACTGAAAGAAGGGTTTTTGTGAAAAAATCCAGTGCCATTTCAACATCTGGGATTTCAGATGT
Source organism: Centroberyx gerrardi (assembly GCF_048128805.1). NCBI lineage: Eukaryota > Metazoa > Chordata > Actinopteri > Beryciformes > Berycidae > Centroberyx > Centroberyx gerrardi. Next base: position 37,052,284 of record NC_135998.1, read on the forward strand.
ATAATGTATGTTGCTATGGAAAACATCAGTTAAAAAGGCTTGGTCACTAAAATGTCTTATATTTCTCTTTGTAACCGTGTGAGATTTTGTTTTCTTTAACCAAGTATTTCTAATACATGCTATAGGGCAATGATCACTAATTCCTAGCTCGAAGACACCACAGGCAATCATTTTATCAATCCTATTGGAAAAGATGAGATCAATTAGGGTAGACCTAGAGTAATCTTTCAAATTTGGCCTAGTGGGTTCTGTAATTAGCTGGGAAAAATTGAGGTTACTACTAACCTCCTTGAGATAATCAGATGTATTATTCAGCCAATTCAGATTAAAGTCACCCACAACAATTAATTCAACATTGGAATACTGAGAGAGTAGATCTGCTATTTTGTCAATGGAATTTGTATCAGCAGATGGGGGTCTATAGACCCCTACCACAATTACTGAATTAGGCCCTAACTGAACCTTTAGTGCAAGAAATTCAAAACATTTTGGTATGGTCACAGCATTTAGAATTGTTACAGAGAAACCTGATTTAACATATACTAGTCCGTACCCGGGGATGCGCGCACCACAACTACGTGCAGACTTGCCAAAAAGGCGCATAAACAGCGTAAATTTGGGAAAATGGAAAAATCAGCTCCGTCAGTCCCTGCCTATGCCAAAGCTCAATGCCCATGTGCAGTTTCAGATTGATTGGCCGACCTGTTGAGGAGCAAAATGGATGCGGACGGACGGACGGATGGACGGACGGACGGACGGACGGACGGACAGACGGACGGACGGACAGACGGACAGACGGACAGACGGACAGACAGACAGAGTATTCCTCATTTTATAGTAGGATAACCACCCCACCTCCCCTTCCAATTCTGTCTATTCTATATAAGTTGTAATCCTTTAGAGCTACATCCAAGTCATTGATACTCTTTTTGAGCCAAGTTTCACTCAGCACCAAGATATCAGGATCAGTCTGCAGAATTAATATATTTACATGATCTAACTTCTGAAGTAAACTTCTAATATTTAAATGAATTATCCCTAGGCCGTTTCTGTTCTTAAAGGTAAGTGGGTTAAATAGAGTGTTTAGAGTGGGACCAGAAGTAGCGATAGAAGGCTGGAGGGGGATTGTAATTAAATTAGAGGCAGTAACAGAATGATTTGAATAATGAATAGGGTCTCTAACAGTGATTCGAGTAGGAATGATCGAAGGAAAAATATATTGTTCAACCTTAGGGATGATTAAAGGGATCAAATCAGAAACAAGTGACAGCCGAGGCCTGGACTGGAGGGTGAAGGCCTGAGCGGGTACCAAAACCTGACAAACTGGGAGGCTTGGACTTAATTGATATCAATCAGACGGGGGATGAGATACAGAATTATTAGGCACAGAGGTGGCTGGTTCCCATTTGAGAGATTGTACATCAAGATCAATGTTCATAGCAAGCAGAGAAGACCCCCTGTAATTTGGGTGAAGGCGGTCAGATTTAAAAAGCTCAGTTCTATTATGAAAAGAAGTAAAATTGTCCACATAAATGATGTTTTTGGCATTGCAGTAAGCTTTCAGCCAGATATGGAGCTGGTGTAAGCGGCTGAACTTAACATCACCAAAGCATGGGGGGGAGAAAGGGCCAGAGATGACGTATTGTTTACCTGTCGCTTGTAGCACATCCATAAGGCGAAGGAAGTCATCTTTGAGTTTCTCGGACTGTTGTGATTTTATATCGTTTAATCCGACGTGTGCGACGACTGTAGAGAAGGAGGGATGATCTTGAGTACATTTTGGAACAGCATCGGTGATGTCCTGTACTCTGGCTCCTGGGAAGCAGAGAGTTTTTGCTTTAGGAAGCGATACATGACGAACGATGGATGATCCGACCACCAGGACAGCGGGGGAACGACGAGCCCGGGAAATGTTGCTTGGAGGTCTGTCCGGTTCAGACGACGTAGGAGCAGGCTCCAGTACGGGTCCAACGGGGGGTTCTGTGGGGGTCAGGAACCGCCCGGGTTTCCTTCGGTGAAAGCGGACACTTGTTGCGGGCTTGGAGTTAACCGTAGCCTCGGGCTTGGTGGATACCGCCGACGGGGAAGCCCTCTCTGCAGCTGCCGGAGAGGGGCGGGCCACCTCCAGAGAGGCACCTGAGCCAGAGGACGAGCATCCGGAGTCGGAGAAGGTGGACAGCCCAAGTTTTCCAAAGCCTGGAACTTGTTTTCTAGCCTCAGGACTCCAGAGGTGCGGGGCCGAGCAGCGAAAGAGCCACGGGACCCTCTGCCCTTCACGAGGCTCCAAGGCTCGGGCACGGATGGAGTGGAGCAGGATTGAAACTTTGGTTTCGCTCCGAGGCTCGGCCAGATGTCCTCCCTCAGGTAAAACGGATGCAGAGGCTAGGTCACCACCAGCTGCCATTGAGCCCGACCACGGAAGATTAAGTGCTTGATGTCATAAAAATTTCATCCAACTAAACAACAACAAAACTATTTGTCCTTTTTTTGGTCCCTCTAAACTCCATTAGCACACTAAAGGTAATCTTGGCCACCTGTCAATATTAAGCCAGTCGCTAAAAACCTGAGTGTGATATTTGACTCTGACCTCGAGTCAAAAGGGTTTTTCAGCAGCTTAAAAACATCCTTGATAAGTCTCCATGCTTTCATCTCGTCTCAACTCCCTCTCCTCTGTCCTCAGACGTCGCCCTGCTGTCTTCTAACGAACTCAAAGAAACGAGTCCATGTCATTGTGCAGGACTGTTGTGTCTTGATAAAATCTGTTTTTGTGTGTCTTGCTCTTCCTGATGTTTGTTCTATATCATTCTGTTCTATGGCTGCTTGTTGATCAGTTAGATCTAGTTAGGCTCAGTCTCTGTGCAGTCCTTTGAGACAGGCTGTGATAAAAGGCTACATAAATAAAGTTGAACTTGATCTTTTACTGATAACTTTTAACATGGTGTAGTCCCCAGCTACGTCTCTGACCTCTTATGTTTTGTTATTTTTACAAGCTATGTATCCTCCTTTTACTCTTGACCCCAGAATGCTCTCACCCTCCTTATCTTAAATCCAGGTGTGTAATTACTTTTTGTGTGCAAATCTTATGCTATTTCTGTCTTCCTTTTTCCTCTCTTTTAATGACTCTCTAAAGCACTCTAGTGACCTTGTATAGCACTTTATTTTTTACTATTTTTTACAATTGGCTACAAGCACTTGTCATTACTGAGTTCACTTTTTCAAAGCTCTTCATGCAGCTCTCTGCACCAACATGCAGCTTGGCACAACATATCATTTAATGCCAAAATCACCAAAACACTGCATGCATGTGTCAAAATCAAATCATTCTACCGAATGAACACACTGACCTATAAAAACACTAAGAACAGGTGGCATTACAGTAGATGCACCATTCCATTTCAGTCTTTGAAGTAATAAATAATTTTGTGCTTTCTAGTTTTTGTTTTGGTATTGTAAATATCTTACATAAGTATTACTTTGTTCTGTGGTTGATAGTATAGAAAGAAATGTAGAGCAAAAGAGAGCAACATGCAGCAAACAAGACGACTTGCAGAGCAACATGCAGCAACATGCAGCAACATGCAGCAACATGCACCAACATGCACCAACATGCAGCAACATGGGACGAACAAGAGCAACATGCAGCTACATGCAGCAACATGCAGCAACATGGGACGAACAAGAGCAACATGCAGCGAACAAGACGACATGCAGAGCAACATGCAGCAACATGCAGCAACATGCAGCAACATGCAGCAACATGCAGCAACATGGGTCGAACAAGAGCAACATGCAGCAACATGCAGCAACATGCAGCAACATGCACCAACATGCAGCAACATGCAGTAACATGCAGAGCAACATGCAGCAACATGCAGCAACATGCACCAACATGCAGCAACATGCAGTAACATGCAGAGCAACATGCAGCAACATGCAGCAACATGCACCAACATGCAGCAACATGCAGAGCAACATGCAGCAACATGCAGCAACATGCAGAGCAACATGCAGCAACATGCAGCAACATGCACCAACATGCAGCAACATGCAGAGCAACATGGGTCGAACAAGAGCAACATGCAGCAACATGCAGCAACATGCAGCAACATGCAGCAACATGGGTCGAACAAGAGCAACATGCAGCAACATGCAGCAACATGCAGCAACATGGGTCGAACAAGAGCAACATGCAGCAACTAGCAAGACAGATTAACATTTTTACCTAAGGTAAGGCAACTTGCAATGAAGTTGCAATCATAATTAATTGCAGCTCATAGAAAACAATTTTCAGCTAATTGTGCTGTTGTGCGTGTTAAGAATAAGATCAGATCAGTGCAGGAGAGCAGAGTTAACCAGCGCTTCCTATCAGAAACATCAATGTTTGTGAAGTAGTGAAGGATTCACTGTGAACGAAGACATGCAGAATGTTCTGGCTGTCAAACCAATATGTGAATAGTGGTGATGCCCTTGATTTATTTTTTACAGCATTATTTGTATATTTATCTGATCTAGACGACAATTTAGAAGGTAATGAGTTTTTACAGCATTATCTGTATATTAATTATTGTCCATCTATTAATCTGGACTGACAGCTGAGTCGTTTAGAGACGGGTTGTCAGAAAAAAGAAAATGTCAGAATAATATTATAGAGGAAAAATGAGGGGGAAGACAAAGAAAAAGAGAGAGAGACACACACAAGAAAGAAGAGACAAGGAAAGATGGAGAGAAGTGAGAGAGAAAAACAGAGAGGAAGCTAAAGAGGCACATAGTTAATAAGAGAGAAACATGATAAAGTAAGAGTAGTAGAGGTGGGAAGAAAAGTGAAGTGACGATAAAGATGAGAAAGAGAGAGAGGCATAGAGGCAGATAGAGAGGGAGAGAGAGAGAGAGAGAATAAATTAGGATGGTGATTAAGCATCTTTGCCTCGTCAGCCAAGGCAACATTTATCATCTTCATTTGTCATGAGTGTGTTTAAAGGAAATGACACAGTGTGTGTTTGATTCACCGCCTCCATGCATCAGGCTGAAAAATAACTCCAAACACACCTCCATCTGATCTGCTGTTTATAATAAAAAACACCAAATACACCTTCAACCGATCTGTTGTTCATTAAAATAAATAAATAAATAACACCAAACACACCTCCATCTGATCTGGTTACTCATCCTAGCAAAGATAAATACTGTTAAATACCTGAAAAAATAATAATCGGATAAAGTATTTTAGTTTTCCATTACCAGTCACATATAAATAAAGCAGAAGTATAAAGCAAGCAGACAGGGTGAGAGGTCAGTTACTGTCGGACGCTGATGTAAGACACTTTGACCCTGGCAGGATGGCTGGGGCCTTCTGGGGTTTTGTCACTACAGAGTCTCCAGGTTACTGACAGCAGCTAGCAGCCCAGTGCAAAACACAACCGCTCCAACCTTGAAGTGGATGAGCAGCAGCTGACTCTGCTTCTTCCACTGCTGTCAGGTAACAAGATGAGTCACATGATAGGTCACATGATCACCAAAATGATGATTCAAGGGTGAATAAACGCTTGCAGGAATCCATCCCACTGAGAAATGTTACATTGATTGGCCGTTTAAAAGATGCGCAAATGATTCTAGATGTCTAGGTTGAAATTAGGCTACATCGAGTTTAAAACTAAAAGTTTACGCTAAAAAAGTAAAAGTTAGTCTACGTGTTAGACTATGACACAAATAAAGCATTATTGTGTGCATATGAACTTTTTTGCAACCTGGTGCAACCAGGCAACATGGACCCAGCTAAACCCGGGACAACCTGCTACTTCTCGGGGACTTTATCCACTTCAAGCTGAGTCCAGCAACCTTTCTCCCGAAATACATCAAAAGGCAAAGAGGAAATGAGCAGCAGTGGAAGACAAAGGAAGAAGGTGCCCCTTTAAATCGCGTCCCGGTGTGTCAGTGGTCTAAAGACGAACCCACAACATCCTGGGTTTGAATCCACATTATCCCCTCTCCTGTCCACCTCCACTTTCAAGTCTAATGAAAGCAAATGACAAAAAATTATCTAAATAACAAAAAAGCATGTTCTGCCAGCCGTTCATCAGTAGGTTTTGCAGATCACAATTTCATTTTGCTGTTTCCAATCAAACAACACAAGACCACGTACCACAGCGCCACCCGGTGGTCAGAGGAAGCCATTACGAGTCTCCAAGGATCCTGTACAGGCCCTGACTGGGGCGTTTTCTCAATTCTGACTTTATGTCTCAGAATTCTGAATTTAAACTTTACAACCCTGAATAGTGACTTCACTTCCTGCTCCCCAACTCTCATGCCGTGGTTCTATGCAATATAAATCTTGATCACACCACAGGCTTTCCAGGTAAAAAAAAAAACAACTCAGAACTGTGAGAAATAAAGTCAGAATTCAGAGATATTAAGTCACAATTGCTAGAAAAAAAACTCATAATTTAGTCATTTTTTCTTTTATTCAGTGACAGGAAGGGGCTTCCATAGTTTCCTCTCACCTGGTCACTATAGTCACCTAGTCACTGCAGACTGTATTGACACCACAGAGACTGTTGAACACCCAAACTCCAACCGTGAACTCAGTTCCTCTCCTCCAGATCTGAGCGACCAGAGAAACTCAGCTGATGTGTCGACGCTCAACAAGCTCGTCGCCACAGCTGAGCCTTTCGTGCTGATCGGCCGTCAACAGCCAATCAGATTTCAGCGCT
>NC_135998.1:37063990-37074448 GCF_048128805.1 Centroberyx gerrardi
CACTCTGCCGGGCTGACAGTATGAAAACAGAGAAGACACACACACACACACACACTAGGTTTCCATGCATGACCTCCCATTAAGAGTGATGGACTTTTTGAGATCTGAATTAACTCTGTGTACAGGCCAAACAGGGCTAGTCTGGTTTACACTACAGGACCAAACAGGACTAGTCTGGTTTACACTACAGGACCAAACAGGACTAGTCTGGTTTACACTACAGGACCAAACAGGATACAAGGTGTATCTAGGCAGGTAGAGAGCGGACTGGCCAGGTCTGCCCTCTTACAGACACTTGGGCCAACCTGCCCAGGTGCAAAAAATCAAACCAGACGGTCCTTCCGACTCCGCCCACTGGCCTTCTGCAAAAGGAAACAGACAAAGGGGAACACAGCAAGCAGAACGGGGTCCCGAGGTACGTCACAGACCAGCCTCATACAGGCGTCGCCTGAAACCACTGACATAGTCTAGCAGGTTGGTTGGAGGTTCGCCCACCTTCCAGTCCTCCTGTAAAACTGCCAAAGGACCTCGGACATTATGTCCAAAGACAAGATCGTTAGGACTAAATCCTATACTACCCTAAAACCCTCTTCCCAATCATGGTCCAATTCAGTGCAGTATGCTCGTAACAGATTTCAGGGTTTGATGGAATCGTTCTAACATTTGTTCCCCGGTCGCTCTGTATAACCTTAGGTATGCCAAAGATGGAGATGAATTGAGACAAGGCCTTCACAATAGATTCATGGTGATGTTATGCAGAGGATAAGCAGCAGGGTACCGTGTCACTTGGCACATCACTGTCAGCAGATAAGTGCTTCCAACCTTGGACTTGAGCAGTCTGCAAAACCATTTTTCTAAGTTTAATCGGCATCACAATTTGAAAAATTGCCTCCCCAACAAAACTTTCCCCTTGTGGAAGCCATTTCCTCACCAACAGCCCCTCCTGTAGGAAATAACTCTGGGTGGCGGTGGCCATCTCATCAACAGGACGGACCTGTTGAAAGAGTTCCTGCAGGGAAGGGTCATCTTTCTGCTCCTGCACCAAGTCACTGCGGGAGAGAGGCAAGGGAAACGCAGGCAAGGGGTAAACAACCTTTTCTACATCCTCTGTATTCCTACCCAGGTCAGTTTGAGCATGGCTACTGGTTACCTCACAGGCTGGAAAGATGTCTGGAAAACTCTGCTCACTGACAGTGGGCTCCAGTACGGAAGGTGTGGAGGAAACTACAGGAGAGGGAGGTATCTCAGGCCAAAAAGGGTCACTGACCAGGTCATTTCCCAAGATCACTGCCACTCCCTCAACAGGCAGAGAGGGCCACAACCCCATGGACACCTCACCCTGCAAAAAATCAGAAGACAACACCAACCTATGCAGGGGAGCAGCTAATAAACACACTACTCCCAGTGTCTGTCTCTGGAGAAAATGGCAGCACGGGCTCTACGATAAACAAATCCAAGGCCCCCGTATCTCTCAGGATTTTTACAGGCAAGGACACAAAACCCTCAGTTATGTAAGGCGAATAGCCCGGGTCACATTCAGCTGAGCTCAGGTCAGGCTGTCAACAGGACTAGGAGGTGAAACAGCCACAGCATCAGCTCTGCTAGCCATGTGAGCAGAGGCTGCGAGGGCAGCAGGTTTTACAGGACGGTTACCTTGGGGAAATTTAGCTCTGACCTTAAGCGAAGGCCATTCATTTTTTGACCTTTACCCAAGCAGTGGTTACAGATCCGATTTGGATCCGTTTTACCCCATAAACCCTCAGTAGACCTGGGTACAGGATGCTCCAACTCTCCTCCCCAACCCTTAGCCTGATGCAAATTGGATTGTCTCTGTCTCTGTTAGCCCTAAACACTGTTAACTGCTAACACAGTTGTGTACAACACTGGTTCCACACAAATACAACGCTAACCATCTAAGAGGAACTATTCAAGGTATTAACAAACTTGCTTAAGATCCCGGATGAGCCCCCATTTGTTACAAGCTGACTCAAGCTTGCAACAAATGAGGGAGAACACACGGAAATCAAACTAAGGAAGCGTTTATTTAACTAATAAGAAATAACCAAATAAGCAGTGGGATGTGGAAATCAGCAAAGTCAGCAGTGTAATGCATGTCTGCATGCATGTGACACGATGTGTGAGGTGTGGAAGTGTTAAATAACCAAAATGAACCGGTCCTCGGTTGGGAGCCCCCGAGGTGTATCTAGGCAGGTAGAGAGCAGACTGGCCAGGCCCTCTTATGCACACTTGGGCCGACCTGCCCAGGTGCAAATCTTCAAACCAGACGGTTCTTCAGACTCCGCCCACTGGCCTTCTGCAAGAGGAAACAGACACAGCAAGCAGAGAGGGAGGGGCCGTCACAGCTCTAATCCAGGTATCGGTCTAACCCAGGTATCGGTCTAACCCAGGTATCGGTCTAACCCAGGTATCGGTCTAACCCAGATATCGGTCTAACCCAGGTATCGGTCTAACCCACATATCGGTCTAACCCAGATATCGGTCTAACCCAGGTATTGGTCTAACCCAGATATCGGTCTAATCCAGGTATCACTCTAACCCAGGCATTGGTCTAACCCAGGTATCGGTATCGCTCTAACCCAGATAACTAACCCAGATATCGCTCTAACCCACATATCGCTCTAACCCACATATTGCTCTAACCCAGATAACTAACCCAGATATCACTCTAACCCAGATAACTAACTCAGATATCGCTCTAACCCAGGCATCGGTCTAACCCAGGCATCGGTCTAACCCAGATATCGGTCTAACCCAGGTATCGGTCTAACCCAGATATCGGTCTAACCCAGATAACTAACCCAGATATCGCTCTAACCCAGGCATCGGTCTAACCCAGATATCGGTCTAACCCAGGTATCGGTCTAACCCAGATATCGGTCTAACCCAGGTATCGGTATCGCTCTAACCCAGATAACTAACCCAGATATCGCTCTAACCCACATAATTGCTCTAACCCAGATAACTAACCCAGATATCACTCTAACCCAGATATCGGTCTAATCCAGGTATCGCTCTAACCCAGGCATTGGTCTAGCCCAGGTATCGGTATTGCTCTAACCCAGATAACTAACCCAGATATCGCTCTAACCCACATATTGCTCTAACCCAGATAACTAACCCAGATATCACTCTAACCCAGATAACTAACTCAGATATCGGTCTAACCCAGGTATCGCTCTAACCCAGGTATCGGTCTAACCCAGGCATCGCTCTAACCCAGGTATCGCTCTAACCCAGGTATCGGTCTAACCCAGGCATCGCTCTAACCCAGGTATCAGTCTAACCCAGGTATCGGTCTAACCCAGGTATCAGTCTAACCCAGGTATCGGTCTAACCCAGGTATCGGTCTAACTCAGACATCGGTCTAACCCAGGTATCGGTCTAACCCAGGTATCGGTCTAACCCAGGTATCGGTCTAACCCAGGCATCGGTCTAACCCAGGTATCGGCCTAACCCAGGTATCGGTCTAACCCAGGTATCGGTCTAACTCAGACATTGGTCTAACCCAGGTATCGGTCTAACCCAGATATCGGTCTAACCCAGGTATCGGTCTATTCCTACCTGACCAGATGTGTTTCATGTTTGCTATGGAGTCACGTTATCGACAGTGAACGTGACTGTAGACATTTATCGAGTTTTCTGGTCGAAAAATTTGGGGAGATTGGTGGGAGGGAGGAACTGTATAATCCACACACACACACACACACACACACACACACACACACACACACACACACATGTTTGGCCCTCTGCTGTGACAGTCATCCATCTGTCAGTGGCCAGCGGCGTGTAAACTCCCTCACCTCCGCTGATCGGGGCGAGAGCGTCTTTAAAGACAACAGCCCTCCGTCTCTATTTTAACCTCCGCTGCTGTTTTCTAATGCAGAACACGGCTCTGTTATTATGGGATGCAAATGGGATTCCCTGGACGCTTCAGCGAGGAGAGAGGCGAGCATCTGCCAGGGAAGCAGGAATTTAAATTTGTGGTGAAGTGATCAGAAGTTGGCATCATAGAGCCATTAGCAGATGCAAATGAGAGAGGAGCTGGCACACTGGTCTCTCTCGCTCACCCACACACACACACACACACACACACACACACACACACACACACGCACACACACACACACACACACAGATACCCAAACATACACAGTACACATAACATATGGACTGAGGGCTGTTTATGCCTCACACCTTGCTGTCATTCATGATGTCTCTCTCTCTCTCTCTCTCTCTCTCTGTCTCTCTCTCTCTCTCTCTCTCTCTCTCTCTCTCTCTCTCTCTCTCTCTCTCTGTCTCTCTCTCTCTCTCTCTCTCTCTCTCTCTCTCTCTCTGTCTCTCTCTCTCTCTCTCTCTCTGTCTCTCTCTCTCTCTCTCTCTGTCTCTCTCTCTCTCTCTCTCTCTCTCTCTCTCTCTCTCTCTGATTGTCTCTTCCTTGTCAGATGTTCTGTTCTGCTGTGATTCACTAATGGAAACCAGCAGCTGCAGCCAAAAAATCTCCATAAATACAGTAGATACTGACACATAAGACTCTAACGGACTCGAACACACTGACATAGTGGTGCAGTACAGACTGACACACATGGTGCAGGACAACTGACTCTAACAGACTGTGGATGTTTTGGTCTTTTCTGGTTGTTAGTGAAGCTTTTTGAACGCTGCTGATTTGTTGATGTTTGAGCGCCAAATGTGAAAAGTGTTCAGTTGAACCTCGGCGCTCTACACCACTGTTGCTTTTTTCTCTACTGTCCAATCAGATCAACAGAGAGGCGGGACTTCTGCAGTGACTCTTGTAAACAACAAACATGGAGGATCAGTTTAACAGAAAAGTAGAAAACAAACTGGAGGAAAGTTAGAGCTGCACCCAAAGTTTCTTGTAACTTTTTATAATCAATTTTTATTGTTGTTTCTAACTGCATCATTTATCACATTAACGTTACTCTAGCACAGTGAACAACAGCTGGTCGAGTGACTGACAGCTGATCGTCAGCTGATGCTGTGGTTGCCGAGCAACAACGACACAAAACCCGCAGCAGGCCGCTCTGCTCCCGGTCGGCCCGGCAGGTGATGCAGGTTTTAGGAAGCAGAGTTTGGTCCTGAGCAGCAGGATGAGCTGATGGTTCGGAGGAAAGTTCATATGAAAGTCTCCTCACTTCATCACTCACTGGTAGTCAAGCAGTTTTAGGCGAAGACAGCTGAACTTGCAGAATACCACATGGCGTCAGAGGTAAAGCTGATGGAAGGAATATTTCTGGGGAAGACGGTCGGAAGTTTAACTTTGTTTAATTTAAGTTTTTAAGTTTAACCGTTTTTCCACAGGGTCGGAGGCAGAGCGGATCTACAAATCTGAGATGAGGATGAAGGCAGTGACTGCGCCGGGTGTTCATTTGGATGGTCATTTTGTGCCAAAACGAGAGACGAGAGAAAGACCTCTGTCGTGGAGAGGATGCAGACAGAATCAGGAAGTGACAACACCCACGTGGAAGTCCTCCCATCTCCCTGTAGACCTGTAGACCTGTAGACCAGGTTTAGTTCTGCTGTGTTGTTTGAAAGTTGGTCAGAGAAGAAGACAGGGTCGAAAAAAGATGGATGAAACTGAGGAGAATAGCATAGGAAGATTTGTGTTTCTGCAGTTAAAGGATAATGTTGAAATAAACACAGACAGCCCACACTCTGTTTCTACTTATTTTATTTTTCTTTCTTTCTTGGCACATTAACAACTGGTGTGATTTAATTTTCTTCCTGTCTCCTTTATCGCTCATGCAGAGTCTAAACCCAGCGATGTATTTCCAGTCTGAAGCGTCTACTGTCTTCTGACTTCTACTTTCTGCTGCAGGTTTGAACTCACAGGCTCCCGTCCTTTTCTAAAACACATTAAACCAGTGAGGAGACAAACTGCTGCCCTGACTAATGTAACATCATTTTAAATCACACATGTATTGTATTTTTTCTTAACATGACTTCATCACACAGCTAATTATACAGTTTAATGGGGACTATTTTCACTTTTTCCACTTGTTTTTGTCCTTCTGCTGGCAGTAGAGTTCAGCTCCTCTTTAAAACAGGGAGATCAGAACGAAGCTCAAATGAAAACTCCTTGTTTCATTTGATTGACAGTCAAGCGGTTTGAGGCTGAGAGAGCTAAACTTGCAGAACATGGTACATAACATACTGCAGTATTCATCACTGTGTGTAACCTGAACCTGAACCCGGTCTGGTTTATTATTGATCTTCTGCAGAACTGTTTCCTGCAGCTCTTGTTATGTGATGCCATGCTGTACAGGACAGTCATGGTTCATGTAGTTGTTGCATGCTCGGTGTCTTCAGACAGCATGACAGCAGTGTGGCAGACAGACAGGAGACTACATATCTCTAATATCATATCAACAATACAACTTCTACTGTGTTTTATTTATTATAAACTGCTCAGTAAAGAACACAGTTGAGTTTTGATGAGTGAAGTCTTTTACTTCCTGTTGAAAGATCTTGAAGAACAACGTGGTAAAAAAGAATGTGTATGTATATATATATAAATATACTGTATATGCATCATTTTAATTAAGACCAATAAACATTGAATTATTAGTCAGGTGTCACATCAGGCTAAACATATCAGTCTATAGACAGCAGATTACTCTACTGTCACTCTGGATCAGAACAGTCTGGTACATGACTAATATGTAAATGCCCTTACTATAATAATAACTTTATTTTTACTTTTATAGCACCATTCATACATAGAATGCAACTCAAAGTGCTTTACATAAAATAAAAATAAAAAATACAAGCAAAAGCGAGACAGAATTTGTCTGGTATAATGACGTTAAAAGAGAAAGTAAGGATAATACTGATACCTCTGATTAAAAATCTTTACTTACTCCTGAAAACCTCCTTACTGCTGCTGTGATGCTGCTGATCCAGGAGCTGAGTCAGTCTGGAGAAAAACTCTAAAATGTCTAAAATGTAAAATATAGTTTGATGCAAACTCTAAACCACGCGTCATCCCATCCTGTCGAATTGTTTTCCTAATAACAGAGAAAAGCTGAATTATTTTCGGCAGGCTAAACAAGGTGGGAGTTAAAGCATTAAAACCTCGTCTGCAGCTGCTTCATCGCTGTCAGACGTATTAGAAAGTCACAAGATGATCACAACCAAGATATTCTCCCGCTCTGCCAGCAGCTGAGCTTCAGATGTGACAGGATCGCTGCAGACTGGAGGAGGAGCGAAGTTCAACCTCTGACTTCAGCTTCTCCTTCAAACGCTCGTTCGCTGCTGCACCGAAGTAAAAACGTTCCACCTTTTTTCTCCTGCTGCTCATTTCTCCCCCCGTCGCTCCTCTGTCATCCATGATCGCTCTGAGAGGAGGAGGGGAAAGTTCTCCACCTTTACATCTGCAGTTAATGTGTTTTAATGCTCACACAAATCTATAAGACCTGAATTACAGAGCGATCATCATAGTAAGCAGCATTAAACTGAAGCAGGTCGTATGAGAACAGTCTTTTAAGAGTGAACTACTGGTTTTCTGGAAGTATTCTTTTCTACTTGATTCTGCTCATGTTGGTTGTTGTTTGCCTCATATTGATGACTGGAGGTCAAAGCGTGTTGTAGCGTTGTAGTCGAGACGTAAGGTGAGACCGAGTCAAGACCGAGACCAGATCGATGCCAGTCCAGTTCAAGACCAAGACTGCAGTGACAGCTCAACATTTACATCAGTTTCTCTGCTAATATTTCGACCAAACGTCCAAACAGCTGAGTGTTGAATCCAGTCCTGAAGCTCAGCAGAAAGACTCCAAACCTCCGACTCCATCAAGTCAACAATCCACTGATTAAATATAAACTCAATACATTTTCTCCACCAGAGGTTTTGGTCTCAGCAGCTAATTTCACTTCTTCTACTGTGTGTCCTTATGGAGATTTTCAAAATAATAACAGATATAATGGATATAAAGCAGGTTTGTTTATTCTAGTGATTGACAGGTCGATTACGGGCCAATAGCAGGCGGAGCTGCGGCGCTGTAGACGACCCAAACCCCGCCCCCTCCACCTTGGCTCCGCCCTCTGCCTCTCTCTGGCTGCTCCGCCTCCAAAAAATGTCAAAATGGCGGCAAACACAATCACAAACACAATCAAAACCCTTCAGAAGACGATGGAGGAAGAAACTCACTACATCTGTTCCAGTCTGTGGTTTCAACCCAAAACGATCTGTTCCTCAGTAGAGCTCATCCCTCCAACACTGTGACACAAAGATAGTCAGCGAGCATGTGGAGTTTATTCTTCAGAGATGTAAGGACCGTGTTGGATATTGATGATCAGTTATCAATATCACAATAAAAACAGCATTTCATCTGCAAATAAAAAAACACCAACAAGCGAATGTGAATATAATCATTTATTTACTCTAATGCAAGAAATGTACAAGTACGTTCTCTCAAAGTATAAAATTTGTCTTAAATAAGCCATTTTCCATTTCATCTTCATGTGAATGAATTCCATATTATTCAGTTAAAAACCCTGAAGACTTCCCTTAAAACCAACGACAATTTGACGCCACAAATATTGAAATAGTACAATAATAGTAGAGTTAGCAATACCCGTCCAGCAGTTTGCAACCTGACTTTGGGTTTCTGAGTTCCTACAACATCTAATAACGGTATTGCTCTTCAGTATTTCTTTTTGGATTTTCATCACCTTTTTTATTAAAAAAGAAGAAAAATAATGTCTAAATTGAAAATTGTGACACAAAATAAGCGTTTGTTCTGAAATTATCTGTATAGATTATGTACATCAAGGAGAAGTTGATTAGAAGGCATTGGTTGTCGCTACAAGCTGCTAGATACTGAAGTCACTTCTGCATTTGGTTCTGTTGTTGCTGCTTTTCAGTTTGTTGTGTTGCCATTGCTGTTGTTGCAACTGTTGCTGTTGTTGCAACTGTTGCTGTTGTTGCTACGGTTGTTGTTGCTTTTCTTATTGTGTTGCCATTGCGGTTGCTACAACTGTTGCAGTTCTTGTTGCTATTATTGTGTTCGCTGTTGTCATATTGCAACTGTTGCTGGTGTAGTTGTCATTGTTAATGCCATTATTGCCATTGTTGCCATAGTTGCTGTTCCTGTTGTTGCTGCTGTATTTGCGGTTGCTGTAGTTCTTGAAGTTATGCCGCTCATTGTGTGCGCTGGTTGCCACAAACAGGTGGAACTGTCCGTCTGTTGTTGCATTGAAAAATAAATTCAATTAGTTCCCAGAGGTTGATTGATGTCTGGTGTGATGTAATCCAGGAAAGCCACGCCCACTTTGCTCTGCAGGAAGGCTGAAGCAATCGCTCACTGAGACACTGGATCTGTGCAGGTGCTGGTTTCAGTCTGAGGTCGGTCTGTGTCTGGAGTCGGTCTGTGTCTGGAGTCGGTCTGTGTTTGAGAGTCGGTCTGTGTTTGAGAGTCGGTCTGTGTTTGAGAGTCGGTCTGTGTTTGAGAGTCGGTCTGTGTCTGGAGTCGGTCTGTGTTTGAGAGTCGGTCTGTGTTTGAGAGTCGGTCTGTGTTTGAGAGTCGGTCTGTGTTTGGAGTCAGTCTGTGTTTGAGAGTCGGTCTGTGTTTGGAGTCGGTCTGTGTTTGAGAGTCGGTCTGTGTTTGGACTCGGTCTGTGTTTGAGAGTCGGTCTGTGTTTGAGAGTCGGTCTGTGTTTGGGAGTCGGTCTGTGTTTGAGAGTCGGTCTGTGTTTGGACTCGGTCTGTGTTTGGAGTCGGTCTGTGTTTGGAGTCGGTCTGTGTCTGGAGTCGGTCTGTGTTTGAGAGTCGGTCTGTGTTTGAGAGTCGGTCTGTGTTTGGAGTCGGTCTGTGTTTGGAGTCGGTCTGTGTTTGAGAGTCGGTCTGTGTTTGAGAGTCGGTCTGTGTTTGGAGTCGGTCTGTGTTTGAGAGTCGGTCTGTGTTTGAGAGTCGGTCTGTGTTTGGACTCGGTCTGTGTTTGGAGTCGGTCTGTGTTTGGAGTCGGTCTGTGTTTGAGAGTCGGTCTGTGTTTGAGAGTCGGTCTGTGTTTGGAGTCGGTCTGTGTTTGGAGTCGGTCTGTGTTTGGACTCGGTCTGTGTTTGAGAGTCGGTCTGTGTTTGGACTCGGTCTGTGTTTGGAGTCGGTCTGTGTTTGGAGTCGGTCTGTGTCTGGAGTCGGTCTGTGTTTGAGAGTCGGTCTGTGTTTGAGAGTCGGTCTGTGTTTGGAGTCGGTCTGTGTTTGAGAGTCGGTCTGTGTTTGAGAGTCGGTCTGTGTTTGAGAGTCGGTCTGTGTTTGGAGTCGGTCTGTGTTTGAGAGTCGGTCTGTGTTTGGACTCGGTCTGTGTTTGAGAGTCGGTCTGTGTTTGGACTCGGTCTGTGTTTGGAGTCGGTCTGTGTTTGGAGTCGGTCTGTGTCTGGAGTCGGTCTGTGTTTGAGAGTCGGTCTGTGTTTGAGAGTCGG
>NC_135998.1:37074648-37077148 GCF_048128805.1 Centroberyx gerrardi
CTTACTCTGAAGGCCTTTGGGAAGGTCCATGGTTCGGAGAACTTCCTCTGTAACGTCTGACGACCGAAGACCTTTCAACCTCTTCTCCCAAAACAACTGGAACAGAGGGAAGATGATGTTATTGTTTTTAATGTATTTTCTCACTAAATGAGTTTCAATCACCAGCCTCTAACACACACAGACAGCGCTCACAGGCTCCTCAATGTCCTGAACTCAATGTCCTGGTTCAAATCCAGGCTCTGATACTGGATGTTTCTGAACTGATACTGGAACCAGATATCAGGCCGATACCAGGCTGAAATACAGCAGGTTATCACAGACTTTCCCCAACACTAAAATCATAAACAGCCGCATGCAACATGTCAGAAATCAAAACAAACCTGCCAAAGTGGCTGCGAGACGAACTTACTGATCACTTTCACTGTTTTACCAGCCAACTAACTTACCGGCCACTTTCCCTCTTTTACCAGCCAACTAGACTGACTTACCGGCCACTTTCCCTGTTTTACCAGCCAACTAGACTGACTTACCGGCCACTTTCACTGTTTTACCAGCCAACTAGACTGACTTACCGGCCACTTTCCCTGTTTTACCAGCCAACTAGACTGACTTACCGGCCACTTTCACTGTTTTACCAGCCAACTAGACTGACTTACCGGCCACTTTCCCTGTTTTACCAGCCAACTAGACTGACTTACCGGCCACTTTCACTGTTTTACCAGCCAACTAGACTGACTCACCGGCCACTTTCCCTGTTTTACCAGCCAACTAACGAACTTACCGGCCACTTTGATTGTCTTACCAGCCAACTAGACAAACTCACCGGCAACTTTCACTTTTTACCAGCCAACTAGACTAACTTACCGGCCAATTTCCCTGTTTTACCAGCCAACTAGACTAACTTACCGGCCAATTTCCCTGTTTTACCAGCCAACTAGACTAACTTAACGGCCACTTTGATTGTCTTACCAGCCAACTAGACAAACTCACCGGCAACTTTCACTTTTTGCCAGCCAACTAGACTAACTTACCGGCCAATTTCCCTGTTTTACCAGCCAACTAAATTAATGCTAACATCTATCAGTATCTGTCTCAGCCAACAAGGTAGCTGAGGGAATGGGAGGTGGATGAAGGTGTGTGTGTGTGTGTGTGTGTGTGTGTGCGTATGTGTGTGTGTGTGTGTGTGTGTGTGTGTGTGTGAGAGAGAGAGAGAGAGAGAGAGAGAGAGAGAGAGAGAGACAGTTCCAGTTGTTTCTCAGACAGACGGCATCACATCAGTTCATTACATCTACAGCTCTAACTACAGGTCTCTGGATTTAGGAGGAGGAGGAGAGGAGGAGGAGGAGGAGGAGGAGGAGGAGAGGAGGAGGAGGAGAGGAGGAGAGGAGAGGAGAGGAGGAGGAGAGGAGGGGAGGGGAGGAGGAGGGCCGTGTATTTCAGCTCCACTGAGAAGCCCTATAGTCATTATGAGACTGGGAGATGGTTGTCTAATGAGCCTGTCCAATGAATAGAGTTTAATACACACACACACACACACACATACACACACACACACACACACACACACACACACACACACACACACACTCCTCCATGGTTGGCAGGGGAAGTTTCATCAGGATGGAAATGAGGCTGGCATTTGGCTGATGAGAACATACAGCATCCCTCCAGACACCTCCTCTCTGTCTCTGTCTCTCTCTCTTTCTCTCTCTCTCTCTCACACACACACACACACACACACACACACACACACACACACTCTATCTCCCTTCTTCTCTTCTTTCTCTTTCTATCCTCTCAATATTCCATACTCTGTTTTGTTCTCTTTCCTCCCTTCTCTACCTCTAACTGCTCTCCTCTCTCTTTCATCTTCTTTTTTCAATCTCCTCCTCTTCCTCTTCTTCAGCTCCTTTCTCCTCTTATCTTTTCTCCTTTATATCTGCTCTTATTCTCTCTTTCTTTCCCTTCTCCTCCTCTGTATACAGTGGGAGTCGTAGAAGTCCTTCATGTATTCCTTCTGCATGTATTTTGGCTTGTATGTTGTTGGAGGTTTCTAAACTGAGGACTTGTCGTCTCAACAGAACTGAATAAAGGTTTCACAGTTTCCTCTCCAACCTGCTGCAGCAGCCGAGTCTCATGATGGAGGAACATGTATAACTGTGTGTTAGTTAATAAAGTGTAAATCTGTAGAACTGTGTGTTAGTTAATAAAGTGTAAATCTGTAGAACTGTGTGTTAGTTAATAAAGTGTAAATCTGTAGAACTGTGTGTTAGTTAATAAAGTGTAAATCTGTAGAACTGTGTGTTAGTTAATAAAGTGTAAATCTGTAGAACTGTGTGTTAGTTAATAAAGTGTAAATCTGTATCAAGCAGCTAGAAGCAGAGAGCAGCTGAGTCAGCTTGTTGTGGTGTGGCTGTAGATCCATTCAGTAACGTTCTCAGTAAAAGTGAATAGTGTGATAAGGTGGATTTGGTTACTGTGACACAGTAAACTGTCTTGT
>NC_135998.1:37084648-37092148 GCF_048128805.1 Centroberyx gerrardi
CCTCTACCTCACCTCCTCTACCTCCTCTACCTCACCTCATCTACCTCCTCTACCTCACCTCGTCTACCTCACCTTGTCTACCTCACCTCGTCTACCTCCTCTACCTCACCTCCTCTACCTCCTCTACCTCACCTCCTCTACCTCACCTCGTCTACCTCCTCTACCTCACCTCCTCTACCTCCTCTACCTCACCTCGTCTACCTCACCTCCTCTACCTCCTCTACCTCACCTCCTCTACCTCCTCTACCTCACCTCCTCTACCTCACCTCGTCTACCTCCTCTACCTCACCTCCTCTACCTCTTCTACCTCCTCTACCTCACCTCCTCTACCTCACCTCCTCTACCTCCTCTACCTCACCTCCTCTACCTCACCTCCTCTACCTCACCTCGTCTACCTCCTTTACCTCACCTCCTCTACCTCACCTCCTCTACCTCCTTTACCTCACCTCCTCTACCTCACCTCCTCTACTTCCTCTACCTCACCTTGTCTACCTCACCTCCTCTACCTCCTCTACCTCACCTCCTCTACCTCCTCTACCCCACCTCCTCTACCTCACCTCCTCTACCTCCTCTACCTCACCTCCCCTACCTCACCTCCTCTACCTCACTTCCTCTACCTCCTCTACCTCACCTCCTCTACCTCACCTGCTCACCTCTTCAACCTCACTTCCCTTCTCCTTCTCCTCTCTCTTTCTCCTCTCCTCTTTCTCCTCCTGACTCGTATCTGCTCTTCATCTTTCTTCTATATTTATCCTGTTTGTCCCTCAGGCTTCAGTCTTCTTCTGCTGCTTTCTGTCTTTTTCTATCAAAGGACATGTTTCTTTCTGAGCCGGCCACTGAACTTTTAAAACATAAATACAAGACTAAAAATAAATAAAAATCTATTGATGTGTAACCAATTTGCACGTGTCTGCATTTATTTGTAAGAACTGTGTTCAGCTCTGATGTAGGGCTGCAAAATAAAGAAATGAAAGTTTTATTACATATTGTAGTTTCCCAAAGTAAAGAGGTTGTTCCTCCTGTTTTAGTAGCCTCATTACAACAGCAGGAGGCTCAACTAACAAGAGAGAGAGGGAGAGAGAGAGAGAGAGAGAGAGAGGGAGAGAGAGAGAGAGAGAGAGAGTGGTAGAGAAAGGTAGCACTTCTCTATCATCTGTGATCATTTATTCTGTAAGAGCTGGTGTCAGTTTTCTTTAAATATTTGTTTTCTCCTGTGGAAATAATTGAAATTCTTTGTCTCATTCTCTCATTCTACTTCTAATACCGTATTTCCTCTAATAGTGGCCTGTAGTCAATTAAAAGCCGGGTCTCCAATAATGGCCGGGGCCGTCGTCGACACGAACAAATAAAGGCCGGTCTCAAATACAGGCCGGGGGAGAAAACAAAGGAAACAAGACTAGGTCAAAACCTAGTATATAGCTGCACCGTGTCCGTCTCCTCTCTCCGCCGCTGCCTCTCCACCGCGCCCACGGCCCGCATTGATCCTCCCGATCCGAGCCCCGGACCCCCGCCGAAATCTCGGCCGGATCACCGGGAACACATCGGCGCCCAGGTTCAGTTAGCTTCAGTTAGCTTCAGCTTACATGCAAACAATGGTGGATACCGGTAAACTCCTGGTGCCTGTTTGTAACTGTAGTTTGTAGTAACGTACAAGTGCCACAAGATGGCTCGGCCGGCGGAAGTCTCTGGAGCGTGCTGTCGTCGATTACCGTAATTATCGTAATGCATTGCAGTAACAAAAAAACGTCTACCTAACGTACCCCAACAGAAGCAGATCAGAAAACAAGGAGGCTTCGTACTAAAATATGAGCAAATATACTTATCAAACAGAGGGAATTAGAAATAAAGGCCTGTCTCTAATATAAGCCTGCTTCCAATAAAGGCCTGGTACCCTCTGCAGTTGAGGTAAATAAAGGCCCGGGCCACCTTTAGAGGAAATACGGTATACTAAATAAAACCTAAATTAACCTTTTCCACATCTTCCTCATCTTCCTCTGTCCCCACCAAGACCCCTGAAGGACCCATGGGTGTCCGCCGACCGCACGTTGAGAAACACTGTGACAAGCGTTCATCAGAATAAAGCTAGCTGTCATAGACAAAGACTACATCTCCCACAATGCTACAGTCTTAGGGTTCGTTTTCCTCCTTCATGCATTCCTGTCCAGTACGAAACAAAAAACATGAAGCCAAACTTTGTTTTCTCCTTATTTCATTGTGCTGAGTTGAGTGTTTTCATATCAATTACCTGACACCATCACAGGACACTATAACTCTCCATCACAGACACTAAAACTCTCCATCATAGGACACTGAAACTGTCCATCATAGGACAGTAAAACTCTCCGTCACCTGACACTAAAACTCTCCATCAGACACTAAAACTGTCCATCACAGGACACTAAAACTCTCCATCACAGGACACTAAAACTCTCCATCACAGGACACTAAAAGTCTCAGTCACTTGACACTAAAACTCTCCATCACAGGACACTAAAACTGTCCATCACAGACACTAAAACTCTCCATCACAGACACTAAAACTCTCCATCACAGGACACTAAAACTGTCCATCACAGAAAACTAAAACTCTCCATCACCTGACACTAAAACTCTCCATCACAGGACACTAAAATTCTCCATCACTGGACACTAAAACTCTCCATCACAGACACTAAAACTGTCCATCACTTGACACTAAAACTGTCCATCACAGGACAATAAAATTTTCCATCACAGACACTAAAACTCTCCATCATAGGACACTAAAACTCTCCATCATAGGACACTAAAACTCTCCATCATAGGACACTAAAACTCTCCATCACAGGACACTAAAAGTCTCAGTCACTTGACACTAAAACTCTCCATCACTTGACACTAAAACTCTCTATCACAGACACTAAAACTGTCCATCACAG
This sequence comes from Centroberyx gerrardi, assembly GCF_048128805.1. Taxonomy (NCBI): domain Eukaryota; kingdom Metazoa; phylum Chordata; class Actinopteri; order Beryciformes; family Berycidae; genus Centroberyx; species Centroberyx gerrardi. Next base: position 37,087,567 of record NC_135998.1, read on the forward strand.
GACACTAAAATTTTCCATCACAGACACTAAAATTCTCCATCATAGGACACTAAAACTCTCCATCATAGGACACTAAAACTCTCCATCACAGGACACTAAAAGTCTCAGTCACTTGACACTAAAACTCTCCATCACTTGACACTAAAATTCTCCATCATAGGACACTAAAATTCTCCATCACTGGACACTAAAACTCTCCATCACAGACACTAAAACTGTCCATCACTTGACACTAAAACTCTCCATCACTTGACACTAAAACTGTCCATCACAGACACTAAAACTCTCCATCAGAGGACACTAAAACTCTCCATCACCGGACACTAAAACTCTCCATCACAGAACACTAAAACTCTCCATCACAGACACTAAAACTCTCCATCAGAGGACACTAAAACTCTCCATCACAAGACACTAAAACTCTCCATCACAGACACTAAAACTCTCCATCACAGGACACTAAAATTCTCCATCACTGGACACTAAAACTCTCCATCACAGGACACTAAAATTCTCCATCACTGGACACTAAAACTCTCCATCACAGGACACTAAAATTCTCCATCACTGGACACTAAAACTCTCCATCACAGACACTAAAACTGTCCATCACATGACAATAAAATTTTCCATCACAGACACTAAAACTCTCCATCATAGGACACTAAAACTGTCCTTTATAGGACACTAAAACTCTCCGTCACTTGACACTAAAACTCTCCGTCACTTGACACTAAAACTCTCCGTCACTTGACACCAAAACTCTCCATTACAGGACACTAAAAGTCTCTGTCACTTGACACTAAAACTCTCCATCACTTGACACTAAAAGTCTCCGTCACTTGACACTAAAACTCTCCATCACAGGACACTAAAAGTCTCAGTCACTTGACACTAAAACTCTCCATCACTTGACACTAAAACTGTCCATCATAGGACACTAAAACTCTCCATCACAGACACTAAAACTCTCCATCACAGGACACTAAAACTCTAGTATTGATCAATTCTACAATCAATATGTAATCAATCACACTGCATCATATCCTCACATCAGGTCAATTTTGATAGAAAGATGATATTAAACCTGTATATCAGTGTTAGCTCTGTATACTGAATAATAACCAGCATGTGTGTTTTCCCATAGGAGACACAGGGTGAACGACACACACACAACACACACACACACACACACACACACACACACACACACACACACACACAGTGTCCATGCTGATGACACTAAGACTAAGTCCGTTAAGCCTCATTAAGGCAGCGCAGCGTGAAGCTCCGTGTCTTTACAGCTGGAAGTTGAGCGTTAACACTCTGACATTCAGATTACAGGGTTCCACACACAGCCTTCCCCCGAAGCTGTTTTTAAATGTTTTTTATTTTAATCTCCAGTTTGTCAAACTGACTATACTGAGTACGGAGAGCGTACAGAGCGTCTAGAACGTAACTTGTCAACCTGTGGGAACGAACCTCAGTGACCTCACTGACCTCGACTGACCTCAGTGTTTTAAACAGTTTGTTATTCTAAATGAATAAATGAAAACAGAATGGAACAAGACCTCCATTAACTAACAGACAATCCTCCAGTGTTCCTCCATCATGGAGACACAGCTGGGGTTTCTGAGTATTTTCTAAAGTCAGTAATGTGACTTTTCCTTCAGTCCATTTCAAATCCATCCAACACAGAACAGATTGTGTCTCTCCATCAGCAACAGAAACTGGATCAACAGAAACTGGATCAACAGAAACTGGATCAACAGAAACTGGATCAACAGAAACTGGATCAACGTAAACTGACAAACTGTGGATCCATTCACAGTGAGAAGAGGAATCTGACTTTACTTTGTTTCTGCACTTTATTTTGTCGTTTCTAATGTTTCCAGTGAAAAGAATCTAGTTTGAACTCTGACCTCTCTCCTGTTAGAATCACATGGAAAAGATCACAGCTAACAACGTTCTCTGTTCTAAAGAGGAACTCAGGAACTTTTACTCTGACCACATTTTAAATCACACACTTTTTACTTTACTGAAGGACATTTTTACACCAGAACTTTTACTTCTACTGCAGTAGAATATCAGTACAGTAACAGAACTGCAGTAGGACTCTCTCCACTGTGATGAGGAAACATCAGACGTCTCCAGTGAGGTCTGAACACTGGAGCAAGACAACAGTTCTGGGTTGTGATTGGATAACGAGAAGAAGCTGCAGTGAGGTCATGAACCATCCAGTGACTCATTTCCTGTTTGGTGAAGCTCAGTTTTGCTCCCTGTCTGTGTGTGTGTGTGTGTGTGTGTGTGTGTGTGTGTGTGGGTGTGTGTGCGTGTGTGTGTGTGTGTGTGGGTGTGTGTGTGTGTGTGTGTGTGTGTGTGTTGAAGAAACGGGACGCTGACTGAACATCAGGCTTGCACGCTGCTACATCTTCATCTGTTTATAGTCATATCCGTAAAACTCTGTCCGCTCTCAAGATGTCGTGATGCTTTCTGTCCTGAGAGCTTCCTGTTTCTGCAGCTTCTGCCTGGAAAATGTTCCGGAAAGACTTCAGAACCACTTGATCTCATGAAATGCTTTTAAATCCAAAATGAAACAATTGGAGGCTGATTTGTTTGAACGTCACTGTTTTTAATTAACAACTTCCTCGGCTGTGTGGCGGCTGACTCACTCTGCACCTGAACACCGCTGACGCCGCCGGCATCACTCTGCACCTGAACACCGCTGACGCCGCCGGCATCACTCTGCACCTGAACACCGCTGACACCGCCGGCATCACTCTGCACCTGAACACCGCCGGCATCACTCTGCACCTGAACACCGCTGACGCCGCCGGCATCACTCTGCACCTGAACAGGCATTACTCTGCACCTGAACACCGCTGACACCGCCAGCATCACTCTGCACCTGAACACCGCTGACACCGCCGGCATCACTCTGCACCTGAACACCGCTGACGCCGCCGGCATCACCCTGCACCTGAACACCGCTGACATCACCGGCGTCACTCTGCACCTGAACACCGCTGACATCACCGGCGTCACTCTGCACCTGAACACCGCTGACATCACCGGCGTCACCCTGCACCTGAACACCGCCGACACCACCGGCATCACCCTGCACCTGAACACCGCCGGCATCACTCTGCACCTGAACAGGCATCACTCTGCACCTGAACATCGCTGACACCACCGGCATCACTCTGCACCTGAACACCGCTGACACCTCCGGCATCACTCTGCACCTGAACACCGCCGGCATCACTCTGCACCTGAACACCGCTGACACCTCCGGCATCACTCTGCACCTGAACACCGCCGGCATCACTCTGCACCTAAACACCGCTGACACCACCGGCATCACCCTGCACCTGAACACCGCCGACACCACCGGCATCACTCTGCACCTGAACAGGCATTACTCTGCACCTGAACATCGCTGACACCACCGGCATCACTCTGCACCTGAACACCGCTGACACCACCGGCATCACTCTGCACCTGAACAGGCATTACTCTGCACCTGAACATCGCTGACACCACCGGCATCACCCTGCACCTGAACACCGCTGACACCACCGGCATCACTCTGCACCTGAACACCGCTGACACCACCAGCATCACTCTACACCTGAACACCGCTGACATCACCGGCAGGTTCAACACCGTGTCACCAAACACACACACCCTGCAGCTGGCTCCTCCAACACCACACTGACTTCAGCTGACTCCACCAGTCTGCCCAGTCCAGGTCTCAGCCCAGCACAGCTGCCCCTAACCAACATGGCTGACGTTCTTCTGCAGGTTATAGATCGGTTCTCGATGTTAAGAAGTCGACTTTCTGTCTGTGATCACAAACAAAACATCGTCAGGTTATCGGTGTTGGCCCAGCACTATGTCTCTAACTAACCCTAACCCCAAACTCAGGAATAGGCTTAATCGCATGTTAAGAATATCAATCAACAATATTATCAGCATAAATTCAATACATCAAAAATGATAAGAAAAAAACACCCGGAGCTTCAGTAATGAAATTATCAATAAATCCTCTTTTGATGATGAATTTAATATCAATGATCCCACTGAACAGTCGAGTCTCTTTCCACATCAGCCAACACCTCATTCTCTTCTCTGCCAATCAGATAAAATGCTGCTATGACCAGGAAGCAACCTATAGGACACACACACACACACACACGCACACACACACACACAGAGGCTACATGTAGCTGTAGAGCCAGTCAGCCGTGGACAACATGTAGGTCAGCAGCATCGAAGCAGGAAGGCAATGATCAGAGGCTGTGTGTGTGTGTGTGTGTGTGTGTGTGTGTGTGTGCATGAGCATGTGTACTGGTAAATTCAAATACAGCAAAGGCAAATAAAGAAGAAAGCAGAGCGTTCTGATCTGAAGGTTAGTAGCCAGTCGACTGAGCAAGACTGCTACTACTGCTACTAGTACTGCTAGTAGCTGTAGTACTATGAGTAGTACTACAGCTACTACTACTGCTACTACTGCTACTAGTACTGCTAGTAGCAGTAGTACTATGAGTAGTACTACAGCTACTACTACTGCTACTACTGA
>NC_135998.1:37099648-37117148 GCF_048128805.1 Centroberyx gerrardi
AACCCTGCCCGCTCCATACCCAGCCCTCCTGAACCCCTAACCCTGCCCGCTCCATACCCGGCCCTACTGAACCCCTAACCCTGCCCGCTCCATACCTGGCCCTACTGAACCCCTAACCCTGTTAGCTCCATACCCAGCCCTCCTGAACCCCTAACCCTGTTAGCTCCATACCCGGCCCTACTGAACCCCTAACCCTGTTAGCTCCATACCCAGCCCTCCTGAACCCCTAACCCTGCCCGCTCCATACCTGGCCCTACTGAACCCCTAACCCTGCCCGCTCCATACCCGGCCCTACTGAACCCCTAACCCTGCCCGCTCCATACCCGGCCCTACTGAACCCCTAACCCTGCCCGCTCCATACCCGGCCCTACTGAACCCCTAACCCTGCCCGCTCCATACCCGGCCCTACTGAACCCCTAACCCTGTTAGCTCCATACCCGGCCCTACTGAACCCCTAACCCTGTTAGCTCCATACCCGGCCCTACTGAACCCCTAACCCTGTTAGCTCCATACCTGGCCCTACTGAACCCCTAACCCTGTTAGCTCCATACCCAGCCCTATTGAACCCCTAACCCTGCCCGCTCCATACCCGGCCCTACTGAACCCCTAACCCTGCCCGCTCCATACCCGGCCCTACTGAACCCCTAACCCTGTTAGCTCCATACCCGGCCCTACTGAACTCCTAACCCTGTTAGCTCCATACCCGGCCCTACTGAACCCCTAACCCTGTTAGCTCCATACCCGGCCCTACTGAACTCCTAACCCTGTTAGCTCCATACCTGGCCCTACTGAACCCCTAACCCTGTTAGCTCCATACCCGGCCCTACTGAACCCCTAACCCTGCCCGCTCCATACCCGGCCCTACTGAACCCCTAACCCTGCCCGCTCCATACCCGGCCCTACTGAACCCCTAACCCTGCCCGCTCCATACCCGGCCCTACTGAACCCCTAACCCTGCCCGCTCCATACCCGGCCCTACTGAACCCCTAACCCCCTAACCCTGCCCGCTCCATACCCAGCCTTATCGCTCTATCTGTCCTGGCTTCATCTCTGCTGCTCTTCCTTTCCTCAGAACAGTGAAGTTTCAGTTAAACAATAGAACTGGTTTCATTTGATTTCTGACTAGAAAAAAGTGGTGTTCAGAGTTTGGTCCTGTGACCCTCTGGGGTCCTCGACGGGGTCCAAAAGGGTCTCCGGTAAAAACCATGAATGTCATTATTCTCATATTCATTAGACAAACAGTGAGATTACCTGCTGCTCCGTAACAGACAGTTTTCACTCACCACAGCTGCCATCCCCTCTAGATCATTCTGTATTGAATAAAATCTAAAACATCACATGCTGTTGGTGGAATAACAACATTCAGTCCAGAGCTCCTGACAGAACCATCAGATATATTTACAGTGTGGGGACCTGAACCCCAAACGGTCTCCAGGTTTATTTGTGATAATTCAGGGGTTTCGGGTATGAAGACCTTTAAACCCTCCGGTCCGGCAGAAGACGGTTTAAGCCGAGGCCGCTGACCTCATGTTGAACCTCCCGCCCTTATCTTACTCATCGCTGCAGGGAACGTACTGGAATCGATGCGTCACACTTGTAAACAAAACTGAAACCAAAGCTGTCGTCAAAGTCACAGCTAGCTGTTCAGACTGCTGAGAGTCAAACCCTGCAGCAGTTTAGTTTGACAAGACTCTGCTGCTGCTTCTCAACACGGGTTAGGGTTAGACCTGACCTCTGACCTCTGACCTCCCTGTGTATTATCAGTAAGTTGTATGACACTGCTGTCAGTAAAAATAGGGTCTTTTGATGTTTTTATGAAAATATATTTTGTATTTAATATACTGTATTTTGGTGGTTGTTTACTTCTTACACTCAGGACAGTTAGTAGGTGCAGTTTTAATTGAATCACTAACACAGCGCGCTCACCACATTCAGAAAACATTGATTAATACTTTTCTGGAAATATAATTGATTTTTGATTATGTCAGTGGATGTTTGTCTTGTGTTCAGTTTACCTGTTCAAAACAGAGATATGATCAATAAATACAGTGAGTTTCTATAAGAATATTATAATTATAATGATGCTATAGGAGATAAAATACCATAATCATAAGTGTAATCAGGTCAGTATAAACTCACTATTGAGTATCACTGACACACTATACATCCCTATAGGAATATTATAGGAATATTATACTATTATTATAGGAATTTTACAGTAATACTGTCACTATTAACTCTGTTGAGTATCACTGACACACTGTGAGTCCCTACAGGAATATTATTGGACTGTTACAGGAATATTATAGGATTATTATAGTGACATGTCCTCTATACACTTAATACTGAGTACTGTAGACACACTGGAAGGAATATTATAGGAATATTATAGGATGATAACGGGAATATTATAGAGACAAGACTTCTATAAAGTCTGTAAACTCACTACTGAATAAAACTGACACTATACGACCCTATAGGAATATTTTAGTACGGTTATAGAAATATTACAGTAATAATGTCACTATAGACTCACTATTGAATACCAAATAAGTCCATATTGGAATATTATAGGAATATTATTGGACTGTTATAGGGATATTATTATATTATTATAGAGGTATTACAGTAATAATATTACTATGAACTCACTGCTGAATACCACTGACCCACTGTAACTTCCTATAAGGATATTATATGGCTTTATTATATTTTTATAGGAATATAATAGGAACAGTACAGTACTTGTCCTCCCTATAGTGTTAAACTATATTAGATTAGATTATATTGTATTGTATTACTATAGTACATTATAGTGTCATATTAATAGTGATATAATAGAGCAGTAGAGTAGTTGTCCCTATAGTGTTATATTATATTATACTGTGTTACTATAGTACATTATAGTGTCATATTAATAGTGATATAACAGAGCAGTAGAGTAGTTGTCCCTATAGTGTTATATTATATTATACTGTGTTACTATAGTACATTATAGTGTCATATTAATAGTGATATAACAGAGCAGTACAGTAGTTGTCCCTATAGTGTTATATTATATTATACTGTGTTACTACAGGACATTACAGTGTGAGTCACAGTGATACAGAGCAGTACAGTTTCATGTTTCCAGCTGACAGCTGCAGCTTCTCAACTTTGTTTCTTTGTAACAAGTTTCTGATCAGTTTGTTGTTCAGTATCGATCAGAATGAAAACAGCAGCGACAACACAGTAACTGATCAGCGTCACTGTCTCCAAACTCCATATCGATCAGGGTGATTACCTATAGTAATACACATATCGATCAGGGTGATTGATTACCTGTAGTAATACACATCACTCTTTCCAGCGCTGAGTCCTGACTTCCGGATCACTTCTTCTTTCTTCCATCCCGGCGGCAGCGCGGGGCAGTCCGTCCTCTTCCTCTCCATGATCATCTATTATCGATCCAGGGGGCAGAACCCCGAGTTACTTTCCGATCAGATCAATAGATGAGACCGATACCGACCCGGACAACGTGGTGTTAATAAAGACGAGCAGCCCGGGCGGACGTCAGCGGCACGGCTCGCGCTGTGTCGCGGTGCTTGTTGTTATTCCGTGATAAACAGAAATAGAAACAGTTTCTATCTGAACTGCCGCCGCTCCGCCGCCGTTAACTTCCTTCTGTCCGAATTCTGACAGTTTTCCTCCAACGGCTGATCCGTCTGCTGCGAGGCGGAGTGACGTTGTGAAATATCAGCACATCCCACACACACACACACACGCGCGCGCACACACACACACACACACACACGCACGCACACAAACCGAGCCAGAGATCGTCTATTAGAGAAGATGAATCGCTCAATAGTAACAACAAACCAAAACAAAAACCTCCCGGTCTGTAAAGTGACTGTTAGCTTAATGCTGTTAGCTTAGCCTCATGCTAACTAAAGTGACTGTTAGCTTAATGCCGTTAGCTTAGCCTCATGCTAACTAAAGTGACTGTTAGCTTAATGCCGTTAGCTTAGCTTCATGCTAACTAAAGTGACTGTTAGCTTAATGCCGTTAGCTTAGCCTCATGCTAACTAAAGTGACTGTTAGCTTAATGCCGTTAGCTTAGCCTCATGCTAACTAAAGTGACTGTTAGCTTAATGCCGTTAGCTTAGCCTCATGCTAACTCTGCAGACTGGACAGGAAAGTCAGCTGGTGGCGTCTTCTGTCTTCAGTTTGTGTAACATTGTTTTTCATGATGACCTGTTTTGTATTTTCTCATTATCTTTATTTTATTTTATCTGAATATAATCTATAACAAATAATCCATATGGAAAACTACTGGGCGACATGCTAGAATGTGATTGGTTCTCGTGCTGAGGCCGTCATGCTTATTTGCATAATATTCAACTCGCCTCGTGTGGCGGCCCGGTTCACGTCGCCACCTATCCCATCATGCCGAGCGCACACGGTGGTTTGCTTCTAATGGTGCGGTCAGGTTATGGTCAGGTCAGTGTGGTGTAGCGAGCCTCGCTGTCACTAACAGAGCGGCGTGTCGCTGCTGGTCGCTGGCGCTTCATGATGTCATCATGCTGTATACATCAGATTGTCATGGCTCTGTTTTTGTCTAATTTTTATTTTATTTGGCAAATATTAATTCTTGTTAATTGAAACAATTCAATTAAATAATAATGAGGTAAATATAACTCTCCTGGCCTTGCTTCAGTCTTCTCTGATTGGTTCCTGCCTCACCGCATCATCAGACTGGGAAACAGCTGGACTTCAGTTTCTCTGCAGTTTGGATCCACTGATTCTGAATGAGAGACTTCCTGCAGTCTGAAGGCACCGGTACAGACAGACTGTGTAACTACAGTCAGGCAGACACGTCACCATAGTGACTGTTACCACAGCGACTTATGCTTGTGCACGCTATTAATGGCTATCCAGCAGCATAGCTGTTACCGTAGCAACTTTAGCTCTGGATGCTAACATCACTTTGGGTTTGAGTGTAAAGACCCAGTTCCTCTACAGAGATCAGTGAAGTTTCATCTGATCTGAATCTGCTCTGGACTGGAGAAACCTGAGATGTTTTAACAGAGGAAATCTCCAGTTTTATTAGCAGCAACACACTAATGCTGCTTCCACATCATGTGGGAAAGACGATACACACTAGAAAATACTTTTCAGATGGTAAATTCTACTAGAACACACTGTTGATAGCTGCAGTCCGGTGTGGGGATGATAGATTCACAAAATGAAGGATTCATTTTGGAGGAGTCATTTTGTGATCACAACTCTTAGCTGTGGTTTCTGGTTTGTGGTCGACATCAGTGTTTGGTTTGCTGTGAAACAGGAAGTCAGATGTTTCATCATCAGTTCATCTGAGTTAAGAGAGAAGAAGCTGATGAGAAGAAAGCAGTCTACAGAAACTACAATGATGGAGTCTTGATGGATTTTCACAGCAGCCACACAAGTTGTCTTGTAATTACTACGGCTTTCTGACGGTGAAGCGGTCTGAATGTCACATGACAGCAGTTTGTGGTTCCTGGACATAGAGGCAGAGTGATACCTCTTTTTCTTTTTCCTCCTCTCTGGGCCTATAAACGTCACAGGCCACGCCCCCCCGAGCCTCCTGTCACTTCTGGGATCTCCTCCCCTCCTTCCCCCTCCCTCCCCTGTAATGCTCATTTTTCCATTAAATCCTTTTAAATCTGTTTTTTACTTAACATCACAGTTTCTGTGAAATACAGATGAATGTTTTGATTTGGTGTCAACCTGCCGAACAAACCTGATTCATTCTGCTGACTGTCAGCCTGTTCCTGCCGGGGTTAAAGCCGCCTGCAGCGTTGAACCCTGGGAAAGGTTTCGGTCGTCCCTCCGCCTTCCCAACACATCTGATGAGAAGTTACCACATGGTTTCTGGGAATTCCTCTGAAACTCTGTGGAAGTTGTCGCTTGTCGTGTGCAGATATCACCATCACAACAGTTTTCCAGTTCTTCTCTGAGTTTATTTGCTGACTGACTGAACGAAAAAATGGTTTCAAGCTTGAAGCTGCGGCTGCGTGCTTCCAGGCGACCGGCGCTCAGCTGCACAGATCTGTTTGAGGAAGCTGTGAACCTCGACAGGTCCATTTATAGGCTGCTGTGAGTGTTGTTGCCTACAGAGCTCATTTCCAAAACACTAATATATATTTGGAGGAAAATCATGCCTGAAATTCAATAATCTAGACGATCCAGTGTGTAACAGTGTCTCATTTAGTCAAACAAGGACTTGCGTTTCCTTTAAAATGTTCAATAATTTAGTTTGATTTGATGTTGAACTGAAAACATGAACCCACACGCTGGAGTACTGTTACCCAATACTGCATTTATAAACTTGACATCAACATTTCGACCTGACAAAGTCATAAACGTTAATAAGTAATAAAGTTAAGGTAATCACAGTTGGACAGCGTTGTTCCAGCATGTGAATTCATGTTTTGCTCCAGCTGCCGCTATAATGTGCGCACAGGTTTGTGCTCTTGACTGCAAAACATCAGGTGTATGAAAACACTTATTGATCTTTCATGTAAACAGCAGATCCAGACTGAGGCTCATATTCTGAATTTTGACCCTGAAACAGTCTGAGCGTAACCCTGAAACCCCCTGAAACACTGAGTATAACCCTGAAACACCCTGAAACACTGAGTGTAACCCTGAAACACCCTGAAACACTGAGTGTAACCCTGAAACAGTCTGACTGTAACCCTGAAACCCCCTGAAACACTGAGTGTAACCCTGAAACACCCTGAAACACTGAGTATAACCCTGAACACCCTGAAACACTGAGTGTAACCCTGAAACACCCTGAAACACTGAGTATAACCCTGAAACACTGAGTATAACCCTGAACACCCTGAAACACTGAGTATAACCCTGAACACCCTGAAACACTGAGTGTAACCCTGAAACCCCCTGAAACACTAAGTATAACCCTGAACACCCTGAAACACTGAGTATAACCCTGAACACCCTGCAACACTGAGTGTAACCCTGAAACACCCTGAAACACTGAGTATAACCCTGAAACACTGAGTATAACCCTGAACACCCTGAAACACTGAGTATAACCCTGAACACCCTGAAACACTGAGTATAACCCTGAACACCCTGAAACACTGAGTATAACCCTGAAACCCCCTGAAACACTGAGTATAACCCTGAAACCCCCTGAAACACTGAGTATAACCCTGAACACACTGAAACACTGAGTATAACCATGAAATATCCTGAGACAGTCTGTTTGTAACCCTGAAACACCTGAAACAGTCTGAGTGTAACCCTGAAACACCTGAAACACTCTGAGTGTAACCCTGAAACAGTCTGACTGTAACCCTTAAACAGTCGGAGTGTAACCCTGAAACAGTCTGAGTGTAACCCTGAAAGTCTGAGTGTAACCCTGAAACAGTCTGAGTGTAACCCTGAAACACCCTGAAACAGTCTGAGTGTAACCCTGAAACACCCTGAAACAGTCTGAGTGTAACCCTGAAACAGTCGGAGTGTAACCCTGAAACAGTCTGAGTGTAACAGTCTGAGTGTAACCCTGAAACAGTCGGAGTGTAACCCTGAAACAGCCTGAAACAGTCTGAGTGTAACAGTCTGAGTGTAACCCTGAAACAGTCGGAGTGTAACCCTGAAACAGTCTGAGTGTAACCCTGAAACAGTCTGAGTGTAACAGTCTGAGTGTAACCCTGAAACAGTCGGAGTGTAACCCTGAAACAGTCTGAGTGTAACCCTGAAACAGTCTGAGTGTAACAGTCTGAGTGTAACCCTGAAACAGTCTGAGTGTAACCCTGAAACAGTCTGAGTGTAACCCTGAAACAGTCTGAGTGTAACAGTCTGAGTGTAACCCTGAAACAGTCTGAGTGTAACAGTCTGAGTGTAACCTTGAAACAGTCTGAGTGTAACAGTCTGAGTGTAACCCTGAAACAGTCTGAGTGTAACCCTGAAACAGTCTGAGTGTAACAGTCTGAGTGTAACCCTGAAACAGTCGGAGTGTAACCCTGAAACAGTCTGAGTGTAACCCTGAAACAGTCGGAGTGTAACAGTCTGAGTGTAACCCTGAAACAGTCGGAGTGTAACCCTGAAACAGTCTGAGTGTAACCCTGAAACACCTGAAACAGTCTGAGTGTAACCCTGAAACAGTCTGAGTGTAACCCTGAAACAGTCGGAGTGTAACCCTGAAACGGTCTGAGTGTAACCCTGAAACAGTCTGAGTGTAACCCTGAAACAGTCGGAGTGTAACCCTGAAACGGTCTGAGTGTAACCCTGAAACAGTCTGAGTGTAACAGTCTGAGTGTAACCCTGAAACAGTCTGAGTGTAACAGTCAGAGTGTAACCCTGAAACAGTCTGAGTGTAACCCTGAAACAGTCTGAGTGTAACAGTCAGAGTGTAACCCTGAAACAGTCTGAGTGTAACCCTGAAACAGTCTGAGTGTAACAGTCTGAGTGTAACCCTGAAACAGTCTGAGTGTAACAGTCTGAGTGTAACCCTGAAACAGTCTGAGTGTAACAGTCTGAGTGTAACCCTGAAACACCTGAAACAGTCTGAGTGTAACCCTGAAACAGCAGTTTAACACCAACAGAAAAATAAACCTTATAGAAGCTCTGTTACTACGCTGAGGAACACACAATACCAGTCCTACAATCACCTGTTATTCCAGTGAACTGATGGTGGATCTATACACTGATGAACCTACCATCTCGTTAGTACCATCTCGTTAGTACCATCTCGTTAGTACCATCTCGTTAGTATCATCTCGTTAGTACCATCTCGTTAGTACCATCTCGTTAGTACCATCTCGTTAGTATCATCTCGTTAGTACCATCTCGTTAGTATCATCTCGTTAGTACCATCTCGTTAGTTAAAGGACGACAGAGACCGGATTCAAACCCACAACATCAGTGGTACCCAGAATGCACCTCTTCCCCTAGAGAACGTATTATCACAAACCCTCCTGACGCTGAGGGCCTTCCTGTAGTGTTTTTAATGAGACATGTGGACATATTTTCCAATCCCCCAGGGTCTTCGTTACCATCGCCTACCCAGAATTCATAGCGTGGAACAGGACGTCTGTTCTCATGCATCATAACAAAGAGTGGAACAGAAGAAGCTTCACCTCTTAGACATTTACATTTACAGTTTGAGTGTAAAGTAGAACACTAGAAGAACGTCACATGTGAAAACCCACATGTGAATTCAAAGCACATGTGCTTGTTAGACACATGTTGGTTTTCATATGTGAACATGTGAAATTTCCCATATCTCATGTGAAAATGGCATTTTTACCTGTAAACTGTCTCTTTGCATGTGACATTAAATTTTTACAAAAAAAATAAGTCCAAAAAAAAAAACATCTGAAAAATGTGAAGTGGAAAAAAAAGCACCCATGAACTGAAGACCTGAAGTAAAAACTGTCAGAATGATGTCAGAATTAAAAAAAATGTTCAAATATGAAAACCTACATGTCCAAAAAGCACGTGTGTTGAATTCACATGTTGGTTTTCACATGTGACTTTTTATATGAGATATCCTTATAGTTTCTTAGAGGGTTTTCGATATCAAATGGAAAATGAAATGAAATGAATGAAAATTGGCTTGTTGCAGCAGCATGTTGAGGCTTTCAGCTGACGAAACAATTACAAAATGTGCAGGTGAGATAAAGAAACTGAGTTTTAAACCTTCTCAACCTAAAACAAACACAGACTCAGCTGAACAAATATCATCAAAACCCAACACACAGCGACCAGCACCAAAAACACAATGCAGAAATAAAAAATAGGAGGAATTAAATACATTTAAATAAATAACCCTGAAATGAATTTCCCCCGAACATCACAGGAGACTCGGCTCCCAGTTTGTATGTTCTCAGTTTGACAGCCAGGCTCATATTTCCATTTAGTTTCACAGAATAGTTTAGGCTCTAAACATGTTGAGTCTGTTGAGATCATTCGTTGTTCTTCTAAGATCTAACAAGCACCAGGGTTTCTCACTAGAAAACAAAAAATCCCTACAGAGTTCCTTGAAGAACCTCCGTGTGTTCCTGGAACAATTTATGAAGGGGTTCCTCAAGGAACTTGGTGGGGTTCCCCTGTGATTGATATCTGAAGAACCACTAAAGGGTCCTCAAAGACGTTTTACTTGTTACAATGTATCTAGAGCCTGCTGTCAGTAAGCTGTTTGGATGTTTGCCCAATAGAAAATTCAGATCCAGAGTCCAGAGGAAGACGGTCTTCCCTGCAGATCCACAACAAGAAAAGAGCTTTCAAAGCTTGGCAGCATTTAAATGAAGCAGATCAGCAAGAACTGACATGGAGAAGAAGAACTTCACTGTTACCAAACGCTGAACAGAGAAACTGAGTTTGCAAGATACCTGATGATTAACAAGGAAAGAAAAACTCTGACAAAACACAGAGCTGGTGACCATAATGTTGCAGTAGAAAAAGGACGACAGGAAAAACATGGCTGCCTAAAGAGCAGAGATTCTGCCAGTATTGTAATCTTATAGAGACAGACACACACTTTCTATTTCCCTGCCCAAAGTAAAACCACACTGGGACATTTTCTACCTGAAATTTCAGAAGTTATCAGTATTGGGTGAGGATGACAGGTCAGTGAGCTTTGCTCTCACCTCAGACAGAGGCTTTAGGCCATGCTAAAGCTACTGTATGTTGTACAATATATAAATATAGGCAAATAGAACATTTTTGGAGCTGTATGAATGAATCTGATCATTCATTGCTGTTGAATGATCCTGTCATTCTATTTGGAGTTGACTAGGTATGAACATGTATGTATGTATGTATGTATGTATGTATGTATGTAGCCTATGTATGTTCAATATTATTTGTGCAATTGTTACATTTATTGCAAATGCTTTGGCAACACACATTGTTTTGTCCTGCCAATAAAACTTGTTTGAATTTGAATTTGAGAGAGAGAGAGAGAGAGAGAGAGAGAGAGAGAGAGAGAGAGAGAGAGAGAGAGAGAGAGAGAGAGAGAGAGAGAGAGAGAGAGAGAGAGACCACATGCCGCTGTCACTTTAAAACTCCGGGTGATTTTTCAGTTGGCCAACAGTGTTTTCAGTTGAGTTGAACGGTGTTACGCTGACACGGTAACAACTGACCCAGGACCAGCGATTTGTCTGTTTCTGTCAACGTCTTCTTTAACGTGCATTTATAGACTAAACTGATCCCACACCAGCTGTGTGTCCATTTCAACGTGTTCTCTAAGAAGATTTATAAAACAAACTGATCCCAGGCCGGGTACTTGGCGTTCTCGCTTGTAGACTTGACGCCACACCATTCAAAAATCTGCCAATTCAATGTTGCCTTGCTTGTTGACAGATGTACACAAACGGTAGAACCGGACTTTAAACCTTTTCTGAACATTGAAGATCAACTCTTAAATTCGGCATACATCTTATACACCAAGCAGTACATATTTCAATAAAATATCAACTTTAGAATCGGTTCGCCTGTTATTTCTACTGTGATATTCCACCAAATTACACCGCGGCGAGCAGTTTTAAAATTGAGATTTTACTGCAGTAACGTGCTGCTTGGTGGATCATTTAAATGCCGAATTTACCAGAAGACCCTAAAAGATTTCCGCAGTGTGTTTCTCTGCCGATCCTCAAGTAACATTGTCAGATTTTTGAATGGAGTTTGTACTTTCTGTCGTACCAGAGCTAAACTGATTCCAGACCAGCTGCTGACAGTTAGCATAACCCGGGAGCCTTGAATTCACTTTTAAACAGAGAGTTAGTGTGTGCAGAGGACTGGAAACTAACAATATGCTGAAAAAAGGACATTTTGGATAAAAATAAACAACTTTATTTTCATTTGATACAGATGTACGGGGTTAATTTAGAACAGTTTGACCGGAGATCCTGTTTTTAGCCCGGTGGTGCCAAGTTGAGTTTATTCAAGAGTTTATATTTTCAGTTTCAGCCATACTAACTTACAGTAAGTTTATGTATGTTATTATGATTGTTACACAGTTAACTACCGTTACGTAAAACACATTAATACCGAAGCTGTCATGTCTTGTGTTGGTTTTGTAACGTTAGGCTATTTTAACTGTTAGCTAAGTTAGCCTAGCCAACTTGTTGCTAACAGTCTTGTTTACTGAAACAACATCAGCTCGATATTGGGAATATTTCACAAAGCAGGATTACAAACTGTCCAGAAACCCATTATAAACACCATGAAATGTATTCGGACATTTGTTCATCATTAGCAGGGGTCAATATGTCTGACTGGCTCATCTTAAACTTAACATTCAGATCAATAATGTGAAGATAAAGACAAATCCTTTTCACAGTTAACTGCTAATCCTGTTTTGTGAAAAACCCAGTCTGTCTGTTCCCGTCTACAGTGGATCCCTGCTTATAACATCAAAACACTGATAACTACAGTTAAACTAGCTAATCAGTTGTGTTTTAGCTGGATATTATTTGTCTATTTCAGTGTAAAGTTACAGTGTATTGTACAGTTTAACAACAAAACACTGTGGCAGTACAGCCAGCTGACAGCTAACCACCAGCTGTGTGTGAGTGACAGTTGCTGTCAGTGTTTTAACTGTGGAGGCAGAGCTGAGCAGTGTGGGAAAAAATAAATATGATAAGCACAAGAACTTCTGCTGATATCAATATATATCAGATATCTGTTTAGGTTTGAAAAATCAATGTTAAATTGTGTGGTCGATGTTCATCACATTGAACTACATGGCAGTTGGAGGCGTCGTCAAGTATTTCACAAATCATTCTGGGATCTGACTTAGTAATGTTTTGTTTGTTTATTTAGACAACAAAATTGTTTATCACGATAAAATGCAGACTGTGTGTCTTCACGTCTCCTCCTGTCCTCTGTTGACATGCTCTGCTGGTCGGTGATATAATCCGCTTCTCATCGTTGTGGTCGTTGTTGTAATGATGTTGTCGTTGTTGTTGTTGTTGTTGTTGTTTTTCAGTATGGAGTCTGCTGGGCTTGTCGGTGACTTCCTGTCTCCAGAGTCGACCGTCACGACCCTGCTGTCCAGCTCCGGTCTCCTGAGGAGTGGCCTGGTCCCTGAACACAACACCAGCATCACATACAGAGACAAGGTCTGTCCCTGAACACAACACCAGCATCACATACAGAGACAAGGTCTGTCCCTGAACACAACACCAGCATCACATACAGAGACAAGGTCTGTCCCTGAACACAACACCAGCATCACATACAGAGACAAGGTCTGTCCCTGAACACAACACCAGCATCACATACAGAGACAAGGTCTGTCCCTGAACACAACACCAGATACAGAGACAAGGTCTGTCCCTGAACACAACACCAGCATCACATACAGAGACAGGTCTGTCCCTGAACACAACACCAGATACAGAGACAAGGTCTGTCCCTGAACACAACACCAGCATCACATACAGAGACAGGTCTGTCCCTGAACACAACACCAGATACAGAGACAAGGTCTGTCCCCTCTAAAATAAATAAAGTTAAATGCGTCTCAGATGAAGTTCAGCTGGCCTGGATCCGCTGTCAGTCAGTCAGCAGCATGAATAGAAGAGTTTATTAGACTTCTCCTGTTGTGGAAAATCAAGCATCAGTGATGACAGACGAGTCGCAGTTATAGAAATGAGGAGTGCCGTCATAACCGTTTTTTACTGTGATATATAGAAACACCGGCTATTGTCCCTACTCAAGATTTAATGCTGCCAAGCACCAATAGCATGTGAACTACAAAGACCATAATGCATTGCAACGATGACGCAGCACATCTGTGCTCCTCGGCGCCACGAAGCGTCTGAGCCGACACAAACTGAGTTTAAACGAAGCCTCCATCATCAGAAGGAAGCGAACCAATCTGAGTGACTGGGCTCGCTAAAAATAAATCACTCATATTGATCGATTGACTGATTGATTGATTGATTGATTGATTGATTGACTGATTGATTGATTGATTGGCTGACTGATTGATTGGCCGCAGGAGTACGAGTCGGCCTCGGAGGCTCTGGACGCCTACATCGCAGACTTCGAGAGGAGTCGTCACGGCGGCGGAGCGTCAGCAGGAAGGCTGGTTCTGTCGACCGGCCGGTCCGCAACACCGGTCCGACCGAGGACCGCGCTCCGAAATAAAGACGGTACGTCTCCACAGGGGGCGCTGTTACAGACAGACCGGGCTCCGAGGGGAGCAGAGGAGCAGACCTCACAGTGTGTTTACAGCACGGTGCCTTGCTGGAGGCACTGCAGCAGTGAGTGTTGAGGGAGGGGAGAGCGGGGTTTGAACCGTCAACCTCCAGGTCTAGTCTGCCTCTCTGACCTCTAGTCTGCCTCTCTGACCTCTAGACTGCCTCTCTGACCTCTAGACTACTGCTGGTAATTATAAATTGATTATATTAATAATTAATGTCAATTGGAATGTGCAAACGTCCATTTCTTCAAGGTGGACTAGTTGCTGTTTCATCCAAACAATTAGTTGACTAGTCGCTCTCAGGAAAGGCCGATATTTAAATTCACTGTTCTGTTGATCGGCTTCAGAATAAGTGTCTTGGCTCTTAATGATGAAAAAGCATAAAGTGTCTTTTTGAGGCAGAATGCTTATCAGTTTCTAGAAAGATTGCGGTCAGTAGAGTTCAAACCTCCGCCAGCAGCAGCAGTCAAGGTCTGGCGTGTCCACATGTGGATACTGACAAATGAAACTTTTGTTAATACTTTCTGTTTTGTGTATTTGACAGAGCAGCAGGTTCAGATGAGGCAGCAGGTTCAGATGAGGAAGATGAGGCAGCAAGTTCAGATGAGGCAGCAGGTTCAGATGAGGCAGCAGGTTCAGATGAGGAAGATGAGGCAGCAGGTTCAGATGAGGAAGATGAGGCAGCAGGTTCAGATGAGGCAGCAGGTTCAGATGAGGCAGCAGATTCAGATGAGGAAGATGAGGCAGCAAGTTCAGATGAGGAAGATGAGGCAGCAGGTTCAGATGAGGCAGCAGATTCAGATGAGGAAGATGAGGCAGCAAGTTCAGATGAGGAAGATGAGGCAGCAGGTTCAGATGAGGCAGCAGGTTCAGATGAGGAAGATGAGGCAGCAGGTTCAGATGAGGCAGCAGGTTCAGATGAGGAAGATGAGGCAGCAGGTTCAGATGAGGCAGCAGGTTCAGATGAGGAAGATGAGGCAGCAGGTTCAGATGAGGCAGCAGGTTCAGATGAGGAAGATGAGGCAGCAGGTTCATATGAGGCAGCAGTTCAGATGAGGAAGATGAGGCAGCAGGTTCAGATGAGGCAGCAGTTCAGATGAGGAAGATGAGGCAGCAGGTTCAGATGAGGCAGCAGTTCAGATGAGGAAGATGAGGCAGCAGGTTCAGATGAGGAAGATGAGGCAGCAGTTCAGATGAGACAGCAGGTTCAGATGAGGAAGATGAGGCAGCAGGTTCAGATGAGGAAGATGAGGCAGCAGTTCAGATGAGACAGCAGGTTCAGATGAGGAAGATGAGGCAGCAGGTTCAGATGAGACAGCAGGTTCAGATGAGACAGCAGGTTCAGATGAGGAAGATGAGGCAGCAGGTTCAGATGAGGAAGATGAGGCAGCAGTTCAGATGAGACAGCAGGTTCAGATGAGGAAGATGAGGCAGCAGGTTCAGATGAGACAGCAGGTTCAGATGAGGAAGATGAGGCAGCAGGTTCAGATGAGGCAGCAGTTCAGATGAGGAAGATGAGGCAGCAGTTCAGATGAGGAAGATGTGAATCTGTTCAGAAGTTTTATGCCTTTTTATGAGAAGCCACTAAAACTGGTAGGATTGCGCAACTTTGGCGTTAAAGGTTTCCTTAATCTAAGAGGTTAAAAAAACACTGAGATCCCAAATATTATTGGCTGATGTTATGAATCTCAGCAGTAAAAGAAAAAAAATCAAAAAGCCTAGTCGAATAGTTGCTTTTCATTTTCACTACCATGGTTCTGTTCATTCAGTATATTTGTTAAAAATTATTCTGCATAAATAATAAAATATCAACATTCATCAAGTGAACCTTTCCATGTTTATGGAATTCAGTCTGTTTCCTTACGTTATTTTTTCCCATAGTTCTCAGGGAGCGGTTGACTGACAGGGAGCTGGACTTCCTGACTCTCCCCGTCAGCTCGCTCCGTCACCGTGGCAACCGAGACAGACTCTCCATGACGACGGAGGAGCTGCTGTCCATCCCGTGTGACGGATCGATGCCCGTCACCCACACCTCCGCCTTCATACAAGGTCTTTAACCACATGCACCCTAGCAAACACGCCTAAAATAACAATTCCCAAAATATACCCATATATATATATATAAATACCCATAATACCCAAAATGAATCAGGAATAGCTCCTCATAAGGCCTGTATGCATATTTCTGGTCTCCTTTGATAGGTAAGAAGCTCAGGAATATGAATCCATTGTAATAAGATTTTCATTCTCGCCTAGTATATAATCTAAATTTCAAAGGCAATATCACCATTATAACCAAGATCCCATGGATAATGATGCAACTGAATGTCTTCTCCTACTCTTTGACTACAACTGTAACTGTAAATTTGATGAAAATACACTAAAATACAACATTTATGATACAATTTATAAAGATATACTCAGGCGGTCTCCATGCATTGGCCATTTGGGTATCCAAAGTGTCCATGTGTGCCATATGGGTTTTCTGCCTGTTTACTGGGAATTTTACTTCAAAATACTATTTATTTCCATATAGCCATGTTACAAATACCAGAAATCTCCCAAAAACATAAAAATAGTTAAAA
Source organism: Centroberyx gerrardi (assembly GCF_048128805.1). Classification (NCBI taxonomy): domain Eukaryota; kingdom Metazoa; phylum Chordata; class Actinopteri; order Beryciformes; family Berycidae; genus Centroberyx; species Centroberyx gerrardi. The sequence continues at coordinate 37,116,440 of NC_135998.1, forward strand.
ACACAAGGAATATTGATCAACTCTGTGCGTTTTGCCTCCTCCTGCGTAATGACATTGAATCAGGCACACAGAGAACCCCTGTCTGCAGGTCTATTTATCTGAGTCATGTGACACACCGCTGGATTCCTCTCAGTCAGTAGAATCGAATGGTGTAGAGCTCATTGATGTCAGTACTTCGATACAGCCAGCAGATGGCGACACAGTTTGGGTTTGGGTTTTCAGTTACTTGTGCAGCCCCAGTGTGTGTGTCACTGAAACTGTGGTGATCTGTGTCTCAGTTCCTCTGGCTCCTCCCCCTCTCTGCCCAGGCTTCCTGTCCCAGTCTGCAGCTCCTCCTCTGGGTGGATCGGGGGCCTCCCGGCCCCTGGGGCTCCAGGCCCGGCCCTGTTCCTCCTCCAGGCCCGGACAGAGAGCCTGCGGCCCCGCCCCCTGTGGCCCCGCCCCCTATCTGACCCAGCAGCATCCTCACACAGCCAGAACCTCCAGGAGCCTGAGGTCCGTCCTGCTGCTGTCTGTACTGTTGCTGTCTGTCTGTACTGCTGCTGTCTGTACTGCTGCTGTCTGTCTGTACTGTTGCTGTCTGTACTGCTGCTGTCTGTCTGTCTGTACTGTTGCTGTCTGTCCGTACTGCTGCTGTCTGTCTGTACTGCTGCTGTCTGTACTGCTGCTGTCTGTCCTGCTGCTGTCTGTCTGACCTTCAAACTGCTTG